>NW_028273659.1:1032500-1092488 GCF_024610735.1 Ursus americanus
AGGATTAGGGTTAGGGTTAGTGTTCGGGTTAGGGTTAGGTTTCGGGTTAGGGTTACTGTTAGGGTTAGGTTTCGGGTTGGGGTTATGGTTAGGGTTCGAGTTCGGGTTAGGGTAAGGGTTCGGGTTAGGGTTCGGGTTCGGGTTAGGGTTAGGGTTAGGGTTAGGGTTCACGTTATGGTTAGGGTTAGGGTTAGGTTTAGTGTTCGTGTTAGGGTTAGGGTTAGGGTTAGGTTTCGGGTTCCTGTTCATGTTAGGGTTAGGGTTAGGGTTAGGGTTTGGGGTAGGATTCGGGTGAGGGTTAGGGTTAGGGTTCGGGTTAGGTTTAGGGTTAGGGTTTGGTTTAGGGTTAGGGTTCGGGTAGGGTTAGGGTTAGGTTTAGGGTTTGGTTTAGGGTTAGCGTTCGGGTAGGGTTAGGGTTAGGGTTCGGCTTCAGGTTAGGGTTAGGTTTACGGTTAGGGTATGTTTTAGGGTTAGGGTTCGGGTAGGGTTAGGGTTAGGCTGAGGTTTAGGGTTAGGGTTATGGTTAGGGTTAGGGTTCGGGTTAGGCTGAGGGTTAGGGTTAGGGTTAGGGTGAGGGTTAGGGTTAGAATTGGTGTTCGCGTTAGGGTTCGGGTTAGGGTTAGGTTTAGGGTTAGGGTTAGGGTTAGGGGTTCGAGTTTGGGGTCAGGTTAGGGGTTAGGGTTAGGGTTAGGGTTAGGGTTAGGGTTCGGGTTACGATTCGGTATAGGGTTAGGGTTCGGGTTAGGGTTCGGTTTCGGGTTAAGGTTAGGGTTAGGTTTATGGTTAGGTTTCGGGTTAGCGTTAGGGTTAGGGTTAGGGTTAGGGTAAGGGTTTGGTTTAGGGTTAGGGTTAGGGTTAGTGTTCACGTTACGCTTAGGGTTAGGTTTAGGGTTAGGGTTAGTTTTTGTGGTACGGTTAGGGTTAGGGTTAGGGTTAGGTTTCGGGTTAGGGTTAGGATTAGTGTTAGGGTTCGGGTTAGGGCTAGGGTTCTGGTTAGGGTTAGGGTTAGGGTTAGGGTCAGGGTAATGGTCAGGATCAGGCGAAGGGTCTGGGTCAGGGTATAGGGTTTGGGTTCCAGTTAGGGTACGGGTCGGGTGAGAGACCACAGTGCCCAGGCACCGTCTCAGCTCTTCCCTCATCCCAGCGGTTTTGCTAGCAGGAGTTCAACCCCAAAGAACCCAGCACGGAGACACCTGGGGCAGAAACGGCTTCCGACAAGCAATATGCTCTTGCTGTGGAAAACCTATCCCAAGTGGGGGTAGCCAGGTAAACAAAATGGAACACACCCAAGTGTAAGAAAAAACATTTCCCAGGCGTGGTCTAAGCATCTCAACGCGTCCCTGTGGTTTGGGGAGCCGGAGGGACACCCGAGTTCCACGGCTCTGAGACCCGTTTGACAGAAAGCCGGCCTCCCACGGAAACAGCTTTCCTGAGTTGCAGACCCTATCCCAAGGGGTGGTGGTAAGGGAAAGCAAATGCCATCTCCTTCTCTGCAATAAACCCCAGTGCCCAGCCATGTTCTAAGCCCTCCCCTCCTCCCTGGGCTTCTAGCAACAGGAGTGAAAAGAGAGGACGACAGCACTGGGACGATTTGACAGAAACCGGCTTCCACGAGGAAGTCCTTCTCCACGTGCAGACATGCTCCCCAGTGCCTGTGGCAAGGTGAAGGAAATACCATACACTGACCTGGAAGAGACCACAGGGCCCAGGCACAGTTTGAGCCCTTCCCTCATCCCGGCGGTTTTGCTAGCAGGAGTTCCACCACAAGGAACACAGCCCGGAGACCCCCTGGGGCCCAAACGGCTTCCGACAAACAATATGCTCTTGCTGTAGAAAACCTATCCCAAGTGGGGGTAGCCAGGTCAACAAAATGCCACACAACCAGGTGGAAGAAACAACATGGCCCAGGCATGGTCTAAGCCCCTAAACTCGTCCCTGTGCTTTGGGGAGCCGGAGGGACAGCCGAGGCCCACGGCCTGAGACCCCTTTGCAAAAAGCCGGCTTCCCACGGAAACAGTTTTCCTGAGGTGCAGACCCTCTCCCAAGTGGTTGTGGCAAGGTAAAGCAAATGCCCTCCACTTCTCTGGAAGAAACCACAGTGCCCAGCCATGTTCTAAGCCCTCCCATCCTCCCTGGGCTTCTGGCAGCAGGAGTGAAAAGAGAGGAGCAGAGCACTGGGACCCGTTTGACAAAAACCGGCTTCCCACGGGAAAGTCTTTCTCCACGTGCAGACATGCTCCCAGGTACCTGTGGCAAGGGGAAGGAAATGCCATACACTGACCTGGAAGAGACCCCAGGGCCCAGGCACAGTCTGAACCCTTCCCTCATCCCGGCGGTTTTGCTAGCAGGAGTTCAACCCCAAGGAACACAGCCCGGAGACCCCTGAGGCAAAAACGGCTTCCGACGAACAAAGGCGCTTGCTGTTGAAAACCTATCCCAAGTGGGGGTAGCCAGGTCAATAAAATGCCACACACCCAGGTGTAAGAAACAACATTGCCCAGGCATGGTCTAAGCCCCTCACCTTGTCCCTGTGCTTTGGGGAGCCGGAGGGACAGCCGAGGCCCACGGCCCTGAGAACCCTTTGCAAAAAGCCGGCTTCCCACGGAAACAGCTTTCCTGAGGTGCAGACCCTATCCCAAGGGGTGGAGGCAAGGGAAAAAAATGCCATCTCCTTCTCTGGAAGAAACCCCAGTGCCCAGCCATGTTCTAAGCCCTCCCCTCCTCCCTGGGCTTCTAGCAGCAGGAGTGAAAAGACAGGAGGACAGCACTGGGACGCTTTGACAAAAACCGGCTTCCACGAGGAAGTCCTTCTCCACGTGCAGACATGCTCCCCAGTGCCTGTGGCAAGGTGAAGGAAATACCATACACTGACCTGGAAGAGACCACAGGGCCCAGGCACAGTCTGAGCCCTTCCCTCATCCCGGCGGTTTTGCTAGCAGGAGTTCCACCACAAGGAACACAGCCCGGTGACCCCCTGGCGCCCAAAAGGCTTCCGACAAACAATATGCTCTTGCTGTGGAAAACCTATGCCAAGAGGGGGTAGCCAGGTCAACAAAATGGCACACACCCAGGTGGAAGAGACAACTAGGCCCAGGCATGGTCTAACCCCTCACGTCCTCTCTGTGCTTTGGGGAGCCGGAGGGACCCCCGAAGCCCACGGCCCTGAGACCCGTTTGGCAGAAAGCCGGCCTCCCACGAAAAAAGGTTTCCTGAGTTGCAGACCCTATCCCAAGGGGTGGTGGCAAGGGAAAGCAAATGCCATCCCCTTCTCTGGAAGAAACACCAGTGCCCAGCCATGTTCTAAGCCCTCCCCTCCTCCCTGGACTTCTGGCTGCAGGAGTGAAAAGAGAGGAGCACAGCATTGGGACCATTTTACAGAAACCGGTTTCCAGGGGGAAGTCCTTATCCACGTGCAGACATGCTCCCCAGTGCCTGTGGCAAGGTGAAGGAAATACCATACACTGACCTGGAAGAGACCACAGGGCCCAGGCACAGTCTGAGCCCTTCCCTCATCCCAGCAGTTTAGCTAGCAGGAGTTCAAGCCCAAGGAACACTGCCCGAAGACCCCTGGGGCAAAAACTGCTTCTGAGGAACAATAGGTACTTGCTCTGGAAAACATATGCAAATGTGAGTAGCCAGGTCAACAAAATGCCACACACCCAGGTGGAAGAAACAACATGGCCCAGGCATGGGCTAAGTCCCTCACCTCGTCTCTGTGCTTTGGGGAGTCAGAGGGACCCCCGAGGCCCACGGCCCTGAGGTCCGTTGGGCAGAAAGCCGGCTTCCCACGGAAACAGCTTTCCTGAGGTGCAGACCCTATCCCAAGGGGTGGTGGCAAGGGAAAGCAAATGCAATCCCCTTCTCTGAAAGAAACTCCAGTGCCCAGGGATGTTCTAACCCCTCCCCTCTTCCCTGGGCTTCTGGCAGCAGGAGTGAAAAGAGAGGAGCACAGCACTGGGACCCTTTACAGAAACCGGCTTCCCACGAAAAAGTCCTTCTCCACGTGCAGACATGCTCCCCAGTGCCTGTGGCAAGGTGAAGGAAATGCCATACACTGACCTGGAAGAGACCACAGGGCCCAGGCAGAGTCTGAGCACTTGCCTCATCCCGGCGGTTTTGTTAGCAGGAGTTCCACCATAACGAACACAGCTCGGAGACCCCCTGGGTCCCAAACGGCTTCCGAAGAACAATATGCTCTTGCTGTGGAAAACCTATCCCAAGTGGGGGTAGCCAGGTCAACAAAATGCCACACACCCAGGTGGAAGAAACAACATGGCCCAAGCATGGTCTAAGCCCCTCACTTCGTCCCTGTGCTCTGGGGAGCCGTAACGGACCCCCGAGGCCCACGGCCCTGAGGCCCGTTGGGCAGAAAGCCGGCTTCCCACGGAAACAGCTTTCCTGAGGTGCAGACCCTATCCCAAGGGGTGGTGGCAAGGGAAAGCAAATGCCATCCTCTTCTCTGGAAGAAACCCCAGTGCCCAGCCATGTTCTAAGCCCTCCCCTCCTCCCTGGGCTTCTGGCAGCAGGAGAGAAAAGAGAGGAGCACAGCACTGGGACCCTTTGACAGAAACCGGCTTCCCACGAGGAAGTCCTTCACCACGTGCACACATGCTCCCCAGTGCCTGTGGCAAGGTGAAGGAAATGCCATACACTGACCTGGAAGAGGCCACAGGGCCCAGGCACAGTCTGAGCCTTTCCCTCATCCCGGCGGTTTTGCTACCAGGAATTCAACCCCAAGGAACACAGCCCGGAGACCCGCTGGGGCCCAAACGGCTTCTGACGAACAATATGCTCTTGCTGTGGAAAACCTATCCCAAGTGGGTGTAGCCAGGTCAACAAAATGCCACACACCAAGGTGGAAGAGACAACATGGCCCAAGCACTGTCTAAGCCCCTACCTCGTCTCTGTGCTTTGGGGAGCCAGAGGGACCCCCGAGGCACACGGCCCTGAGGCCCGTTGGGAGAAAGCCGGCCTACAATGGAAAAACTTTCCTGAGGTGCAGACCCTATCCCAAGGCGTGGTGGCAAGGGAAAAAAATGCCATCTCCTTCTCTGGAAGAAACCCCAGTGCCCAGCCTTGTTCTAAGCGTTCCCCTCCTCCCTGGGCTTCTGGCAGCAGGAGTGAAAAGAGAGGAGCAGAGCACTGGGTCCCGTTTGACAGAAACCGGCTTCCCCCGAGGAAGTCCTTCTCCACGTGCAGACATGCTCCCCAGTGCCTGTGGCAAGGTGAAGGAAATGCTATACACTGACCTGGAAGAGACCACAGGGCCCAGGCACAGTCTGAGCCCTTCCCTCATCCCGGCGGTTTTGCTAGCAGGAGGTCCATCGCAAGGAACACAGCCCGGAAACCCCAAGGGGCCCAAACGGCTTCGGATGAACAATATGCTCTTGTTGCGGAAAACCTATCCCAAGTGGGGGTAGCCAGGTCAACAAAATGCCACAGACCCAGGTGTAAGAAACAACATTGCCCAGGCACGGTCCAAGCCCCTCACCTCGTCCCTGTACTTTGGGGAGCCGGAGGGACAGCCGAGGCCTACGGCCCTGAGACCCCTTTGCAAAAAGCCGCCTTCCCACGTAAACAGTTTTCCTGAGGTGCAGACCCTCTCACAAGTGGTTGTGGCAAGGTAAAGCAAATGCCCTCCACTTCTCTGGAAGAAACCACAGTGCCCAGCCATGTTCTAAGCCCTCCCATCCTCCCTGGGCTTCTGGCAGCAGGAGTGAAAAGAGAGGAGCAGAGCACTGGGACCCGTTTGACAAAAACCAGCTTCCCACGGGAAAGTCTTTCCCCACGTGCAAACATGCTCCCAGGTGCCTGTGGCAAGGGGAAGGAAATGCCATACACTGACCTGGAAGAGACCACAGGGCCCAGTCACAGTCTGAACCCTTCCCTCATCCCGGTAGTTTTGCTAGCAGGAGTTCAACCCCAATGAACACAGCCCGGAGACCCTGAGGCAAAAACGGCTTCCGACGAACAAGAGATGCTTGACTGGAAAACCTATCCCAAGTGGGGGTAGCCAGGTCAACAAAATGCCACACACCCAGGTGTAAGAAACAACATTGCCCAGGCACGGTCTAAGCCCCTCACCTCGTCCCTGTGCTTTGGGGAGCCGGAGGGACAGCCGAGCCCCACGGCCGTGAGACCCCTTTGCAAAAAGCCGGCTTCCCACGGAAAGAGTTTTCCTGAGGTGCACACCCTATCCCAAGTGGTTGTGGCAAGGTAATGCAAATGCCCTCCACTTCTCTGGAAGAAACCACAGTGCCCAGCCATGTTCTAAGCCCTCCCATCCTCCCTGGGCTTCTGGCAGCAGGAGTGAAAAGAGAGGAGCAGAGCACTGGGACCCGTTTGACAAAAACCGGCTTCCCACGCGAAAGTCTTTCTCCACGTGCAGACATGCTCCTAGGTGCCTATGGCAAGGGGAAGGAAATGCCATACACTGACCTGGAAGAGACCACAGGACCCAGGCACAGTCTGAACCCTTCCCTCATCCCGGCGGTTTTGCTAGCAGGAGTTCACCCCAACGAACACAGCCCGGAGACCCCTGGGGCAAAAACGGCTTCCGACGAACAAGAGGTGCTTGACTGGAAAACCTATCCCAAGTGGGGGTAGCCAGGTCAACAAAATGCCACAAACCCAGGTGGAAGAGACAACATGCCCGAGGCATGGTCTAAGCCCCTCACCTGGTCTCTGTGCTTTGGGGAGCCGGCGTGACCCCCGAGGCCCACGGCCCTGAGGCCCGTTGGGCAGAAAGCCGGCTTCCCAAGGAAACAGCTTTCCTGAGGTGCAGCCCCTATCCCAAGGGGTGGTGGCAAGGGAAAGCAAATGCCATCCCCTTCTCTGGAAGAAACCCCACTGCCCACCAATGTTCTAAGCCCTCCCCTCCTCCCTGGGCTTCTGCCAGCAGGAGAGAAAAGAGAGAAGCACAGCACTGGGACCCTTTGACAGAAACCGGCTTCCCACGAGGAAGTCCTTCTCCACTTGCAGACATGCTTCCCAGTGCCTGTGGCAAGGTGAAGGAAATGCCATACACTGACCTGGAAGAGACCACAGGGCCCAGGCACAGTGTGAGCCTTTCCCTCATCCCGGCGGTTTTGCTAGCAGGAGTTCAACCCCAACGAACACAGCCCGGAGACCCCCTGGGGCCCAAACGGCTTCCGACGAACAATATGCTCTTGCTGTGGAAAACCTATCCCAAGTGGGGTTAGCCTGGTCAACAAAATGCCACACACCCTGGTGGAAGAAACAACATGGACCAGGCATGGTCTAAGCCCCTCACCTCGTCCCTGTGCTATGGGGAGCCGGAGGGACAGCCGAGGCCCACGGCCCTGAGGCCCGTTGGGCAGAAAGCCGGCTTCCCAAGGAAACAGCTTTCCTGAGGTACAGACCCTATCCCAAGGGGTGGTGGCAAGGGAAAGCAAATGCCATCCCCTTCTCTGGAAGAAACCCCAGTGCCCAGCCATGTTCTAAGCCCTCCCCTCCTCCCTGGGCTTTTGGCAGCAGGAGAGAAAAGAGAGGAGCACAGCACTGGGCCCCTTTGACAGAAACCGGCTTCCCACGAGGAAGTCCTTCTCCACGTGCAGACATGCTTCCCAGTGCCTGTGGCAAGGTGAAGGAAATGCCATGCACTGACCTGGAAGAGACCACAGGGCCCAGGCACAGTCTGAGCCCTTCCCTCATCCCAGCGGTTTTGCTAGCAGGAGTTCAACCCCAAGGAACACAGACTGGAGACCCCCTGGGGTCAAACGGCTTCCGACAAACAATATGCTCTTGCTGTGGAAAACCTATCCTAAGTGGGGGTAGCCAGGTCAACAAAATGCCACACAACCAGGTGGAAGAAACAACATGGCCCAGGCATGGTCTAAGCCCCTCACCTCGTCCCTGTGCTGTGCGGAGCCGGAGGGACCCCCGAGGCCCACGGCCCTGAGGCCCGTTGGGCAGAAAGCCGGCTTCCCAAGGAAACAGCTTTCCTGAGGTGCAGACCCTATCCCAAGGGGTGGTGGCAAGGGAAAGCAAATGCCATCCCCTTCTCTGGAAGAAACCCCAGTGCCCAGCCATGTTCTAAGCCCTCCCCTCCTCCCTGGGCTTCTGGCAGCAGGAGAGAAAAGAGAGGAGCACAGCACTGGGACCCTTTGACAGAAACCGGCTTCCCACGAGGAAGTCCTTCTCCACGTGCAGACATGCTTCCCAGTGCCTGTGGCAAGGTGAAGGAAATGCCATGCACTGAAATGGAAGAGACCACAGGGCCCAGGCACAGTCTGAGCCCTTCCCTCATCCCAGCGGTTTTGCTAGCAGGAGTTCAACCCCAAGGAACACAGCCCGGAGACCCCATGGGGCTCAAACGGCTTCCGACAAACAATATGCTCTTGCTGTGGAAAACCTATCCCAAGTGGGGGTAGCCAGGTCAACAAAATGCCACACAACCAGGTGGAAGAAACAACATGGCCCAGGCATGGTCTAAGCCCCTCACCTCGTCCCTGTGCTTTGGGGAGCCGGAGGGACAGCCGAGGCCCACGGCCCTGAGACCCCTTTGCAAAAAGCCGGCTTCCCACGGAAACAGTTTTCCTGAGGTGCAGACCCTCTCACAAGTGGTTGTGGCAAGGTAAAGCAAATGCCCTCCACTTCTCTGGAAGAAACCACAGTGCCCAGCCATGTTCTAAGCCCTCCCACCCTCCCTGGGCTTCTGGCAGCAGGAGTGAAAAGAGAGGAGCAGAGCACTGGGACCCGTTTGACAAAAACCGGCTTCCCACGGGAAAGTCTTTCTCCACGTGCAGACATGCTCCCAGGTGCCTGTGGCAAGGGGAAGGAAATGCCATACACTGACCTGGAAGAGACCACAGGGCCCAGGCACAGTCTGAACCCTTCCCTCATCCCGGCGGTTTTGCTAGCAGGAGTTCAACCCCAAGGAACACAGCCCGGAGACCCCTGAGGCAAAAACGGCTTCCGACGAACGAAGGCGCTTGCTGTTGAAAACCTATCCCAAGTGGGGGTAGCCAGGTCAATAAAATGCCACACACCCAGGTGTAAGAAACACCATTGCCCAGGCATGGTCTAAGCCCCTCACCTCGTCCCTGTGCTTTGGGGAGCCGGAGGGACAGCCGAGGCCCACGGCCCTGAGACCCCTTTGCAAAAAGCCGGCTTCCCACGGAAACAGCTTTCCTGAGGTGCAGACCCTATCCCAAGGGGTGGTGGCAAGGGAAAAAAATGCCATCTCCTTCTCTGGAAGAAACCCCAGTGCCCAGCCATGTTCTAAGCCCTCCCCTCCTCCCTGGGCTTTAGCACCAGGAGTGAAAAGAGAGAAGGACAGCACTGGGACCCTTTGACAGAAACCGGCTTCCCCCGAGGAAGTCCTTCTCCACGTGCACACATGCTCCCCAGTGCCTGTGGCAAGGTGAAGGAAATGCCATACACTGACCTGGAAGAGACCACAGGGCCCAGGCACAGTCTGAGCCCTTCCCTCATCCCGGCGGTTTTGCTAGCAGGAGTTCAACCCCAACGAACACAGCCCGGAGCCCCCTGGGGCCCAAACGGCTTCCGAGGAACAATATGCTCTTGTTGTGGAAAACCTATCCCAAGTGGGGGTAGCCAGGTCAACAAAATGCCACACACCCAGGTGGAAGAAACAACATGGCCCAGGCATAGTCTAAGCCCCTCACCTCGTCCCTGTGCTTTGGGGAGCCGGAGGGACCCCCGAGGCCCACGGCCCTGAGGCCCGTTGGGCAGAAAGCCGGCTTCCCACGGAAAAAGCTTTCCTGAGGTGCAGACCCTATCCCAAGGGGCGGTGGCAAGGGAAAGCAAATGCCATCCCCTTCTCTGGAAGAAACCCCAGTGCCCAGCCATGTTCTAAGCCCTCCCATCCTCCCTTGCCTTCTGGCAGCAGGAGTGAAAAGAGAGGAGCACAGCACTGGGACCCTTTGACAGAAACCGGCTTCCCACGAGGAAGTCCTTCTCCACGTGTAGACATGCTTCCCAGTGCCTGTGGCAAGGGGAAGGAAATGCCATACACTGACCTGGAAGAGACCACAGGGCCCAGGCACAGTCTGAGCCCTTCCCTCATCCCGGCAGTTTTGCTAGCAGGAGTTCAACCCCAAGGAACACAGCCCGGACACCCCCCGGGGCCCAAACGGCTTCCGACGAACAATATGCTCTTGCTGTGGAAAACCTAACCCAAGTGGGGGTAGCAAGGTCAACAAAATGCCACACACCCAGGTGGAAGAAACAACATGGCTCAGGCATGGTCTAAGCCCCTCACCTCGTCCCTGTGCTTTGGGGAGCCGGAGGGACCCCCGAGGCCCACGGCCCTGAGGCCCGTTGGGCAGAAAGCCGGCTTCCCACGGAAACAGCTTTCCTGAGGTGCAGACCCTATCCCAAGGGGTGGTGGCAAGGGAAAGCCAATGCCATCCCCTTCTCTGGAAGAAACCCCAGTGCCCAGCCATGTTCTAAGCCCTCCCATCCTCCCTGGGCTTCTGGCAGCAGGAGTGAAAAGAGAGGAACACAGCACTGGGACTCTTTGACAGAAACCGGCTTCCAACGAGGAAGTCCTTCTCCCCGTCCAGACATGCTCCCCAGTGCCTGTGGCAAGGTGAAGGAAATGCCATACACTGACCTGGAAGAGACCACAGGGCCCAGGCACAGTCTGAGCCCTTCCCTCATCCCGGCGGTTTTGCTAGCAGGAGTTCAACCCCAACGAACACAGCCCGGAGACCCCTGGGGCCCAAACGCCTTCCGACGAACAATATGCTCTTGCTGTGGAAAACCTATCCCAAGTGGGGGTAGCCAGGTCAACAAAATGCCACACACCAAGAGACAACATGGCCCAGGCATGGTCTAAGCCCCTCACCTCGTCTCTGTGCTTTGGGGAGCCGGAGGGACACCCGAGGCCCACGGCCCTGAGACCCGTTTGGCCAAAAGCCGGCTTCCCACGGAAACAGTTTTCCTGAGGTGCAGACCCTCTCACAAGTGGTTGTGGCAAGGTAAAGCAAATGCCATCCACGACTCTGGAAGAAACCGTAGTGCCCAGCCATGTTCTTAGCCCTCCCATCCTCACTGGGCTTCTGGCAGCAGGAGTGAAAAGAGAGGAGCACAGCACTGGGACCCGTTTGACAAAAGCCGGCTTCCCACGAAAAAGTCTTTCTCCACGTGCAGACATCCTCCCAAGTGCTGAGGACATAGTACTGAGACATATTTGGCAGAAACGGGTTCAAATGAAAAATATTTCTTGATGTGCAAACTCTATCTTAATTTGTTGTGGCAAGCTAAAGGATGTGCCATATGCTTATTTGTAAGAAATAACTGGTCCCATGGACGGTCTGAGCCCTAAGATCATCACTGTTCTTTTGGTATCATGAGTTAAAACCGAGGCAAACAGCTGAGAAAATTTGGCAAAAACCGCCTTTCAATGAAATAAATTTTCTCTTTTGCAAACTCTATCATAATTGTTTGTGCCAATGTAAAGAAAATGCCATACGCTTATCTGTAAGAAACAAGTTTCCAGGATCGGTCTGAGCCCTCACATCATCATAGTGATTTCGGTAGCATTAGTTAATCCCAAACAACACGGTATTGAGACACATTTGACAAAAAACCGCTTCCAACGAAAAATATTTTGTTCATGTTGAAACCCTATCATATGTGGTCGTGGCAATGTAAAGAAAATGCCACACCCTTATGTGTAAGAAACAACATTACCCAGGAACAGTCTAAGCCCTAACATCATCACTGTGCTTTTGGTAGCATGAGTGAAACCCGAGGAATACAGCACTTAGACACATTTGGGAAAAACCGGCTTCCAATGAAAACTATTTTCTTAACGTGGAAACCCTATCACAAGGGGTTGTGGAAGGTAAAGTAAAAAAGCGGAGTTCCAACGAGAAATATTTTCTTCATGTAGAAACCCGTTCCTGGGCACTGTTGTTTCTTACACATAAGGGTGTGGCATTTATTTATCTGGCCACAACCACTTACGTTTGGGTTTGAAAGGGAAGAAAATATTATTCATTGGAACGCGATTTTTGCCAAATGTGTCTTAGTGCTGTTTGCCTCCGCTTTAACTCCCGCTCCCAAAAGCACAGTGCTGATATTAAGGCTCAGACTGTTCCAGGGCACTGTTGTTTCTTACAGATAAGCGTATGGCATTTTCTTTACATTGGCACAAACAATTATGGGTTTCGGGTTCGGGTTCGGGTTAGGGGTTTGGGTTCTGGTTCTGGTTCTGGTTCGGGTAGGTTTCAGGTTCGGGTTCGGGTAGGGTTCGGGTTCGGGTTCGGGTAGGGTTCGGTTTCAGTTACGGTTCGGGTTCGGTATCGGTTTCGCTTTCAGTTATGGATTCGGGTTCGGGTTCGGGTTAGGGGTTAGGGTTCGGGTTCGGGTTCTGGTTCGGTATTGGTTTCGCTTTCGAGTATGGATTCGGGTTCGGGTTCGGGTTAGGATTAGGGTTCGGGTTCGGGTTAGGATTAGGGTTCGGGTTCGGGTTCGGGTTCAGGCTCGGGTTAGGGTTCGGGTTAGGGTTCGGGTTCGGGTTCGGGTTAGGGTTCGGTTTAGGGTTAGGGTTCGGGTTACGGTTAGGGTTAGGGTTCGGTTTAGGGTTAGGGTTAGGGTTAGGGTTCGGGTTAGGTTTCGGGTTAGGGTTAGGGTTCGGGTTCGGTTTCGGGTTAGGGGTCGGGTTAGGGTTAGGGTTCGGGTTCGGGTTAGGGTTCGGGTTCGGGTTAGGTTTCGGGTTAGGTTTGGGGTTCGGGTTAGGGTTAGGGTTAGGGTTCGGGTTCGGTTTCGGGTTAGGGGTCGGGTTCGGGTTCGGGTTAGGGTTAGGGTAAGGGTTAGGGTTAGGGTTAGGGTTCGGGATCGGGTTAGGGTTAGGGTTAGGGTTCGGGTTCGGTTTCGGGTTAGGGTTCGGGTTAGGGTTAGGGTTCGGGATCAGGTTAGGGTTAGGGTTAGGGTTCGGGTTCGGTTTCGGGTTAGGGTTCGGGTTAGGGTTAGGGTTCGTGTTAGGGTTAGGGTTAGGGTTCGGGTTCGGGTTAGGGTTAGGGTTCGGGTTCGGTTTCGGGTTAGGGTTCGGGTTAGGTTTCAAGTTAGGGATAGGGTTAGGGTTTGGGTCAGGTTAGGGTTAGTGTTCGGTTTAGGGTTAGGGTTAGGGTTCGGGTTAGGGCTCGTTTTCGGGTTAGGGTTCGGGTTAGGGTTAGGGTTCGGGTTCGGGTTCGGGTTAGGTTTCGGTTTAGGTTTAGGGTTCGGGTTAGGGTTAGGGTTAGGGTTCGGGTTCGGTTTCGGGTTAGGGGTCGGGTTCGGGTTCGGGTTAGTGTTAGGGTAAGGGTTAGGGTTAGGGTTAGGGTTCTGGTTAGGGTTAGGGTTAGGGTTAGGGTTCACGTTATGGTTAGGGTTAGGGTTAGGTTTAGTGTTCGGGTTAGGGTTAGGGTTAGGGTTAGGTTTCGGGTTTCTGTTCATGTTAGGGTTAGGGTTAGGGTTAGGGTTAGGGTTAGGGTTCGTGTTAGGGTTAGGGTTAGGGTTAGGGTTAGGGTTCGGGTTAGGGTTAGGGTTAGGGTTAGGTTTCAGGTTAGGGATAGGGTTAGGTTTAGGGTCAGGTTAGGTTTAGTGTTCGGGTTAGGGTTACGGGTAGGGTTAGGGTTCGGGTTCGGGTTAGGCTTAGGGTAAGAGTTAGGGTTAGGGTTAGGGTTCAGGTTAGGTTTAGGGTTAGGGTTAGGGTTACGGTTCGGGTTCGAGTCGGGTTAGGGTTCGGGTTAGGCTTAGGGTTTGGGTTCGGGTTAGGGTTTGGGTTAGGGTTAGGGTTTGTATTCAGGTTCGGGTTCTCATTAGGGTTAGGGTTAGGGTTAGGGTTCGGGTTAGGGTTAGGGTTCGGGTTATGTTTTAGGGTTAGGGTTAGTGTTCGGGTTCGGGTTAGGGTTAGGGTTAGGTTTCAGGTTAGGCATAGGGTTAGGGTTAGGGTCGGGTTAGGTTTAGTGTTCGGCTTAGGGTTACGGTTAGGGTTAGGGTTCGGGTTCGGTTTTGGGTTAGGTTTAGGGTTAGGGTTAGGGTTCGGGTTAGGGTTAGGGTTCGGGTTCCGATTATGGTTAGGGTTAGGGTTAGGGTTAGGGTTACGGTTAGGGTTAGGGTTACGATTTGGGTTCGGGGTTGGGTTAGGGTTAGGGTTAGGGTTAGGGTTAGGGTTAGTTTTCGGGTTAGGGTTACGGTTAGGGTTTGGGTTAGGGTTAGGGTTCGGATAGGGTTAGGGTTATGGTTAGGGCTCAGATTCGGGTTAGGGTTAAGTTTAATGTTAGTGTTAGAGTCACGGTTAGGGTTAGCGTTCGTGTTAGGGTTCGGGTGAGGGTTAGGGTTCGGGTTAGGGTTAGGGTTAGGGTTCGGGTTAGGATTCGGGTTAGGTTTCGGGTTGATGTTTGCGTCAGGGTTAGTGTTCAGGTTCGGGTCAGGGTTCGGGTTAGGGTGAGGGTCAGAGTCAGTGTCAGGGTTTAGGGTTTAGGGTCAGGGTCAGGGTCAGGTTTAAGGTTAGGTTCAGGGTCAGGTTTGAGGGTTTAGGTTGAGGGTTAGGGTCAGGGTCATGGTCAGGGTCAGGGTTAGGTTTCGTGATTAGGGTTCGGGTCAGGTTCGGGTTCGGTTTAGGGATAGGGTTCGGGTTAGGGTTCGGGTGAGGGTTCGCATTAGGGTTTGGGTTCATGTAAGGGTTCGGGTTAGGGTTAGGCTTAGGGTTAGGGGTTTGGTTTCGGGTTCAGGTTCGGGGTTTGGGTTCGGGTTCAGGTTCGCGTCAGGGTTAGGCTTCAGGTTCCGGTCAGGGTTCGGGTTAGGGTTAGGGTCAGGGTCAGTGTCAGGGTTAGGGTTAGGGTCAAGGTCAGTGTTTAGGGATTAGGGTTAGGGTGAGGGTACGGGTTAGGGTTAGGGTTACGGTTAGGGTTCGGGTTAGGGTTAGGGTTTGGGTTAGGGTTAGGGTTCGGGGAGTGTTAGGGTTAGGGTTCGGGTATGGGTTAGGGTTAGGGAAGGGTTCGGGTTCGGGTTAGGGTTCGGGTTAGGGTTTGAGTTAGGGTTAGGGTTAGGGTTAGGGTTCGGGTTAGGGTTTGAGTTAGGGCCAGGGTTCGGGTTAATTTTAGGGTTAGGGTTAGGGTTCTTGTAGGGTTAGGGTTAGGGTTAGGGTTAGGGTTAGGGGTTCGGGTTCGGGGTTCGGGTTCGGGTTAGGTTTTGGGTTCAAATTCGCGTCAGGTTTAGTGTTCTGGTTCGGGTCAGGTTTCGGTTAGCGTTCGGTTTCGGGTTAAGGTTAGGGTTAGGGTTATGGTTACGGTTCGGGTTAGGGTTAGGGTTAGGTTTAGGGTTAGGGTTTGGTTTAGGATTAGGTTTCAGGTAGGGTTAGCGTTAGGGTTCGGGTTCGGGTTAGGCTGAAGATTAGGGTTAGGGTTAGTGTTCGGGTTAGGGTTAGGTTTCGGGTTAGGGTTACTGTTAGGGTTAGGTTTCGGGTTGGGGTTATGGTTAGGGTTAGAGTTCGGGTTAGGGTGAGGGTTTGGGTTAGGGTTAGGGTTCGGGTTAGGGTGAGGGTTTGGGTTAGGGTTAGGGTTCACGTTATGGTTAGGGTTAGGGTTAGGTTTAGTGTTCGTGTTAGGGTTAGGGTTAGGGTTAGGTTTCGGGTTTCTGTTCATGTTAGGGTTAGGGTTAGGGTTAGGGTTAGGGTTTAGGTTAGGATTCGGGTGAGGGTTAGGGTTAGGGTTCGGGTTAGGTTTAGGGTTAGGGTTTGGTTTAGGGTTAGGGTTCGGGTAGGGTTAGGGTTAGGTTTAGGGTTTGGTTTAGGGTTAGGGTTCGGGTAGGGTTAGGTTTAGGGTTCGGCTTCAGGTTAGGGTTAGGTTTACGGTTAGGGTTTGTTTTAGGGTTAGGGTTCGGGTAGGGTTAGGGTTAGGGTTAGGGTTAGGGTTCAGGTCAGGTTTTGGGTTTGGGTTAGGGTCAGGGTCAGCGTCAGGGTTTAGGGTCTAGGGTCAGGGTCAGGTTCATGGTCAGGATCAGGGTTAGTGTTAGGGTCACGGTGAGGTTTTAGGGTTTAAGTTTAGGCTTAGGGATAGGGTTCGGTTTCGGGTTAGGGTTAGGGTTCACGTTTGGGTTATGGTTCGGGTTCGGGTTCGTTTTCGGTTAGGGTTAGGGTTAGGGTTAGGGTTAGAATTGGTGTTCGTGTTAGGGTTCGGGTTAGGGTTAGGTTTAGGGTTAGGGTTAGGGGTTCGGGTTTGGGGTCAGGTTAGGGGTTCGCGTTCAGGTTCGGGTTCAAGTTCGCATCACGGTTAGTGTTCAGGTTCGGGTCAGGGTTCGGTTTAGGGTTAGGGTCAGGGTCAGGGTCAGGGTTTAGGGTTTTGGGTCAGGGTAAGGGTCAGGGTCAGGTTTAGGGTTAGGGTTAGGGTTATGGTTTGGGTTAGGGTTCGGGTTAGGGTTAGGGTTCGGGTTAGGGTTCGGTTTCGGGTTAAGGTTAGGGTTAGGGTTATGGTTAGGGTTAGTTTTCGTGTTAGGGTTAGGGTTAGGGTTAGGTTTCGGGTTCAGGTTCATGTTAAGGTTAGGGTTCGGGTTAGGGTTAGGGTTAGGTTTCGTGTTAGGGTTAGGATTAAGGTTAGGGTTCGGGTTAGGGCTAGGGTTCTGGTTAGGGTTATGGTTCGGTTTAGGGTTAGGGTTTGGGTTAGGGTTCTGTATCGAGTAGGGTTACGGTTAGGATTCGGGTTCAGGTTCGTGTTAGGCTGAGGGTTAGGGTTAGTGTTAGGTTTAGGGTTCGGGTTACGTTTCAGGTTCGGGTTCGAGTAAGGGTTAGGGTAAGGGTTAGGATTAGGAGAGGGTTAGGGTTAGGGTTACTGTTAGGGTTAGGTTTTGGGTTAGGGTTCGTGTTAGGGTACGGGTTAGGGTTAGGGTTCGGGTTAGGGTTAGGGTCAGGGTCAGTGTCAGGGTTAGGGTTAGGGTCAAGGTCAGTGTTTAGGGATTAGGGTTAGGGTGAGGGTACGGGTTAGGGTTAGGGTTACGGTTAGGGTTCGGGTTAGGGTTAGGGTTTGGGTTAGGGTTAGGGTTCGGGTAGGGTTAGGGTTAGGGTTCGGGTATGGGTTAGGGTTAGGGAAGGGTTCGGGTTCGGGTTAGGGTTAGGGTTCGGGTTAGGGTTTGAGTTAGGGTTAGGGTTAGGGTTCGGGTTAGGGTTTGAGTTAGGGCCAGGGTTCGGGTTAGTTTTAGGGTTAGGGTTAGGGTTCTTGTAGGGTTAGGATTAGGGTTAGGGTTATGGGTTCGGGTTCGGGTTCGGGTTAGGTTTTGGGTTCAAATTCGCGTCAGGTTTAGTGTTCTGGTTCGGGTCAGGTTTCGGTTAGCGTTCGGTTTCGGGTTAAGGTTAGGGTTAGGGTTATGGTTACGGTTCGGGTTAGGGTTCGGGTTAGGGGTTCGGGTTTGGGTTCGTGTTAGGGATTCGGGTTCGGGTTAGGGTTAGGGTTCGGGTTCAGATTCATGTCAGGGTTAGGGTTCGGGTTCCGGTCAGGGTTCGGGTTAGGGTAGGGTCAGGGTCAGGGTCAGGGTTTAGGGTTTAGAGTCAGGGTCAGGGTCAGGGTTAGGTTTGGGGTCAGGGTCAGGTATTAGGGTTTAGGGTTAGGATTAGGGTCAGGGTCATGGTCAGGATCAGGGTCAGGGTCAGTGTCAGGGTTAGGGTTCGTGTTCGGTTGACAGTTCGCGTCGGGTTCCGGTTCGGGTTAGGGATGGGGTTAGGGTTAGTGTTCGGGTTAGGGTTCGGCTTAGGGTTAGCTTTCGGGTAAGGGTTCGGGTTCGGGTTCGGGTTACGGTACGGGTTATGGTTAGGGTTCGGGTTAGGGTTAGGGTTAGGGTCGGGTTAGTTTTAGGGTTAGGGTTAGGGTTAGGGTTCGGGTTAGGGTTAGGTTTCAGCTTAGGGTTAGGGATCTGGTTAGGGTTAGGGTTCGGGTTAGGGTTAGGATCAGGGTCAGGGTTTAGGGATTAGGGTCAGTGTCAGGGTCAGCGTTAGGTTTAGGGTGAGGGTCATGGTTAGGGTTAGGGTCAGGGTCAGGTTTTAGGGTTTGGGGTTAGGGTTAGGGTTAGGGTTCGGGTTCGGTTTAGGCTTAGGGTTAGGGTTTGTGTTCGGGTTAGGGTTAGGTTTAGGGTTAGGGTTAGGCTGAGGTTTAGGGTTAGGGTTATGGTTAGGGTTAGGGTTCAGGTTAGGCTGAGGGTTAGTGTTAGGGTTAGGGTTTGGTTTAAGGTTAGGGTTCGGGTTCAAGTTCACGTCAGGGTTAGTGTTCGGGTTAGGGTTAGGGTAAGGGTTAAGTTAGGGTTAGAATTCGGATTCGGGTTAAGCTGAGGTTAGGGTTAGGTTTAGGGTCCTTTTAGGGTTCAGGTTAGGGTTAGCGTTCGGTTTAGGACTAGGGTTCAGGTTAGGGTTACGGTTCAGTTTAGGGTTAGGGTTCGGGTAAGGGTTCGGGTTCGGGTTAGGATACGGGTTAGGGTTAGGGTTAGGGTTAGGGTTCGGGTTAGGGTTAGGGTTAAGTTAGGGTTAGGGTTAGGGTTAGGGTTAGGGTTTGGGTTTGGGTTAGGGTCTGAGTTAGGGTTAGGGTTAGGGTTAGGGTTAGGGTTAGGGTTAGGTTTCGTGTTCGGGTTATGGTTAGGGTTAGGGTTAGGGTGACGGTTAGGGTTAGGGTTACGATTCGGTTTAGGATTAGCGTTCGGGTTAGGGTTACGGTTAGGGTTAGGGTTAGGGTTCGGGTTAGGGTTAGGGTTAGGTTAGGGTTAGGGTTAGGGTTAGGGTTAGAGTTCGGGTTAGGGTTCGGGTTAGGGTTAGGTTTTGGATTCGGGTTCGGGTTCACGTTAGGTTTAGGGTTAGGGTTCAGGTTAGGGTTAGTGTTCGGGTTCCGATTATGGTTAGGGTTAGGGTTAGGGTTAGGGTTAGGGTTAGGGTTACGGTTAGGGTTAGGGTTAGGGTTAGGGTTAGGGTTAGTGTTCGGGTTAGGGTTAGGGTTACGGTTAGGGTTTGGGTTAGGGTTAGGGTTCGGATAGGGTTAGGGTTAGGGTTAGGGTTAGGGTTAGGATTAGGGTTAGTGTTCGGGTTAGGGTTACGGTTAGGGTTTGGGTTAGGGTTAGGGTTCGGATAGGGTTAGGATTAGAGTTAGGGCTCAGATTCGGGTTAGGGTTAAGTTTAATGTTAGTGTTAGAGTCAGGGTTAGGGTTAGCGTTCGTGTTAGGGTTCGGGTGAGGGTTAGGGTTAGGGTTAGGGTTAGGGTTCGGGTTAGGTTTCGGGTTGATGTTCGCGTCAGGGTTAGTGTTCAGGTTCGGGTCAGGGTTCGGGTTAGGGTGAGGGTCAGGGTCAGTGTCAGGGTTTAGGGTTTAGGGTCAGGGTCAGGGTCAGGTTTAAGGTTAGGTTCAGGGTCAGGTTTGAGGGTTTAGGGTGAGGGTTAGGGTCAGGGTCATGGTCAGGGTCAGGGTTAGGTTTCGTGATTAGGGTTCGGGTCAGGTTCGGGTTCGGTTTAGGGATAGGGTTCGGGTTAGGGTTCGGGTGAGGGTTCGCATTAGGGTTTGGGTTCATGTAAGGGTTCGGGTTAGGGTTAGGCTTAGGGTTAGGGGTTTGGTTTCGGGTTCAGGTTCGGGCTTTGGGTTCGGGTTCAGGTTCGCGTCAGGGTTAGGCTTCAGGTTCCGGTCAGGGTTCGGGTTAGGGTTAGGGTCAGGGTCAGTGTCAGGGTTAGGGTTAGGGTCAAGGTCAGTGTTTAGGGATTAGGGTTAGGGTGAGGATACGGGTTAGGGTTAGGGTTACGGTTAGGGTTCGGGTTAGGGTTAGGGTTTGGGTTAGGGTTAGGGTTCGGGGAGGGTTAGGGTTAGGGTTCGGGTATGGGTTAGGGTTAGGGAAGGGTTCGGGTTCGGGTTAGGGTTTGGGTTAGGGTTAGGGTTCGGGGAGGGTTAGGGTTAGGGTTCGGGTATGGGTTAGGGTTAGGGAAGGGTTCGGGTTCGGGTTAGGGTTAGGGTTCGGGTTAGGGTTTGAGTTAGGGTTAGGGTTACGGTTAGGGTTTGGGTTAGGGTTTGAGTTAGGGCCAGGGTTCGGGTTAGTTTTAGGGTTAGAGTTAGGGTTTGTAGGGTTAGGGTTAGGGTTAGGGTTAGGGGTTCGGGTTCGGGGTTCGGGTTCAGGTTAGGTTTTGGGTTCAAATTCGCGTCAGGTTTAGTGTTCTGGTTCGGGTCAGGTTTCGGTTAGCGTTCGGTTTCGGGTTAAGGTTAGGGTTAGGGTTATGGTTACGGTTCGGGTTAGGGTTAGGTTTAGGTTTAGGGTTAGGGTTTGGTTTAGGATTAGGGTTAGGGTTAGGGTTAGGGTTAGGGTTAGGGTTACTGTTAGGGTTAGGGTTAGGGTTAGGGTTAGGGTGAGGATTAGGGTTAGGGTTAGTGTTCGGGTTAGGGTTAGGTTTCGGGTTAGGGTTACTGTTAGGGTTAGGTTTCGGGTTGGGGTTATGGTTAGGGTTAGAGTTCGGGTTAGGGTGAGGGTTTGGGTTAGGGTTAGGGTTCGGGTTAGGGTGAGGGTTTGGGTTAGGGTTAGGGTTCACGTTATGGTTAGGGTTAGGGTTAGGTTTAGTGTTCGTGTTAGGGTTAGGGTTAGGGTTAGGGTTAGAATTGGTGTTCGGTTAGGGTTCGGGTTAGGGTTAGGTTTAGGGTTAGGGTTAGGGTTAGGGTTCGAGTTTGGGGTCAGGTTAGGGGTTAGGTTTATGGTTAGGGTTAGGGTTCGGGTTAGGGTTCACGTTACGCTTAGGGTTAGGTTTAGGGTTAGGGTTAGTTTTGGTGGTATGGTTAGGGTTAGGGTTATGTTTCGGGTTAGGGTTAGGATTAGTGTTAGGGTTCGGGTTAGGGCTAGGGTTCTGGTTAGGGTTAGGGTTAGGGTTAGGGTCAGGGTAATGGTCAGGATCAGGCTAAGGGTCTGGGTCAGTGTATAGGGTTTGGGTTCCAGTTAGGGTACGGGTCAGGTAAGAGACCACAGTGCCCAGGCACCGTCTGAGCTCTTCCCTCATCCCGGCGGTTTTGCTAGCAGAAGTTCAACCCCAACGAACACAGCCCGGAGACCCCTGGTGCAAAAACGGCTTCCGACGAACAATATGCTCTTGCTGTGGAAAACCTATCCCAGTGGGGGTAGCCAGGTAAACAAAATGCCACACACCCAGGGGTAAGAAACAACATTGCCCAGGCAAGGTCTAAGCCCCTCACCTCGTCCCTGTGCTTTGGGGAGCTGGAGGGACACCTGAGGCCCACGGGCCTGAGACCTGTTTGGCCAATAGCCGGCTTTCCACGGAAACAGTTTTCCTGAGGTGCAGACCCTCTCCCAAGTAGTTGTGGCAAGGTAAAGCAAATGCCATCCACGTCTCTGGAAGAAACCACAGTGCCCAGCCATGTTCTAAGCCCTCCCATCCTCACTGGGCTTCTGACAGCCGGAGTGAAAAGAGAGGAGCACAGCACTGGGACCCGTTTGACAAAAACCGGCTTCCCACGGGAAAGTCTTTCTCCACGTGCAGACATGCTCCCAAGTGCCTGTGGCAAGGTGAAGGAAATGCCATACACTTACCTGGAAGAGACCACAGGGCCCAGGCACAGTCTGAGCCCTTCCCTCATCCCGACGGTTTTGCTAGCAGGAGTTAACCCCAACGAACACAGCCCGGAGACCCCTGGGGCAAAAACGGCTTCCGATGAGCAGTATGCTCTTGCTGTGGAAAACCTATCCCAAATAGGGGTAGCCAGGTAAACAAAATGCAACACACCCAGGTGTAAGAAACAACATTGCCCAGGCATGTTCTAAGCACCTCACCTCGTCCCTGTGCTTTGGGGAGCCGGAGGGACAGCAGAGGCCCACGGGCCTGAGACCCGTTTGGCCAAAGCCGGCTTCCCAAGGAAACAGTTTTCCTGAGGTGCAGACCCTCTCACAAGTGGTTGTGGCAAGGTAAAGCAAATGCCATCCACTTCTCTGGAAGAAACCACAGTGCCCAGCCATGTTCTAAGCCCTCCCCTCCTCCCTGGGCTTCTGGCAGCAGGAGTGAAAAGAGAGGAACACAGCCCTGGGACCCTTTGACAGAAACCGGCTTCCCACGAGGAAGTCCTTCACCACGTGCACACATGCTCCCCAGTGCCTGTGGCAAGGTGAAGGAAATGCCATACACTGACCTGGAAGAGGCCACAGGGCCCAGGCACAGTCTGAGCCTTTCCCTCATCCCGGCGGTTTTGCTAGCAGGAGTTCAACCCCAACGAAAACAGCCCGGAGACCCGCAGGGGCCCAAACGGCTTCCGACGAACAATATGCTCTTGCTGTGGAAAACCTATCCCAAGTGGGTGTAGCCAGGTCAACAAAATGCCACACACCAAGGTGGAAGAGACAACATGGCCCAAGCATTGTCTAAGCCCCTCACTTCGTCCCTGTGCTTTGGGGAGCCGGAGGGACACCCGAGGCCCACGGCCCTAAGACCCCTTTGCAAAAAGCCGGCTTCCCACGTTAACAGTTTTCCTGAGGTGCAGACCCTCTCACAAGTGGTTGTGGCAAGGTAAAGCAAATGCCGTCCACTTCTCTGGACGAAACCACAGTGCCCAGCCATGTTCTAAGCCCTCCCATCCTCCCTGGGCTTCTGGCAGCAGGAGCGAAAAGAGAGGAGCAGAACACTGGGACCCGTTTGACAGCAACCGGCTTCCCACGAGAACGTCCTACTCCACGTGCAGACATGCTCCCCAGTGCCTGTGGCAAGGTGAAAGAAATGCCATACACTGACCTGGAAGAGACCACAGGGCCCAGGCACAGTCTGAGCCCTTCCCTCATCCCGGCGGTTTTGCTGGTGGAAGTTCAACCCCAACGAACACAGCCCGGAGACACTGAGGCAAAAACGGCTTCCGACGAAGAAGAGGTGCTTGCTGTGGAAAACCTATCCCAAGTGGGGGTAGCCAGGTCAACGAAATGCCACACACCCAGGTGTAAGAAACAACATTGCCCAGGCACGGTCTAAGCCCCTCACCTCGTCCCTGTGCTTTGGGGAGCCGGAGGGACACCCGAGGCGCACGGCCCTGAAACCCCTTTGCAAAAAGCCGGCTTCCCACGGAAACAGTTTTCCTGAGGTGCACATCCTATCCCAAGTGGTTGTGGCAAGGTAATGCAAATGCCCTCCACTTCTCTGGAAGAAACCACAGTGCCCAGCCATGTTCTAAGCCCTCCCATCCTCCCTGGGCTTCTGGCAGCAGGAGTGAAAAGAGAGGAGCAGAGCACTGGGACCCGTTTGACAAAAACCGGCTTCCCACGGGACAGTCTTTCTCCATGTGCAGACATGCTCCCAGGTGCCTGTGGCAAGGGGAAGGAAATGCCATACACTGACATGGAAGAGACCACAGGGCCCAGGACCAGTCTGAACCCTTCCCTCATCCCGGCGGTTTTGCTAGCAGGAGTTCAACCCCAACGCACACAGCCCAGAGACCCCTGGGGCAAAAACGGCTTCCAACGAACAAGAGGTGCTTTCTGTGGAAAACCTATCCCAAGTGGGAGTAGCCAGGTCAACGAAATGCCACACACCCAGGTGTAAGAAACAACATTGCCCAGGCACGGTCTAAGCTCCTCACCTCGTCCCTGTGCTTTGGGGAGCCGGAGGGACAGCCGAGCCCCACGGCTCTGAGACCCCTTTGCAAAAAGGCGGCTTCCCACGGAAAGAGTTTTCCTGAGGTGCAGACCCTATCCCAAGTGGTTGTGGCAGGTAAAGCAAATGCCCTCCACTTCTCTGGAAGAAACCACAGTGCCCAGCCATGTTCTAAGCCCTCCCATCCTCCCTGGGCTTCTGGCAGCAGGAGTGAAAAGAGAGGAGCAGAGCACTGGGACCCGTTTAACAAAAACTGGCTTCCCACGGGAAAGTCTTTCTCCACGTGCAGACATGCTCCCAGGTGCCTGTGGCAAGGGGAAGGAAATGCCATACACTGACCTGGAAGAGACCACAGGGCCCAGGCACAGTCTGAACCCTTCCCTCAACCCGGCGGTTTTGCTAGCAGGAGTTCAACCCGAACGAACACAGCCCGGGGACCCCTGGGACAAAAACGGCTTCCGACGAACAATAGGGGCTTGCTTTGGAAAACCTATCCCAAGTGAGGGTAGCCAGGTAAAAAAAATGCCACACACCCAGGTGTAAGAAACAACGATGCCCAGACATGGTCTAAGCCTCTCACCTCGTCACTGTGCTTTTGGTAGCTAGAAGGAACCCCGAGGCCCACGGCAGTGAGACCCGTTTGGCAAAAAGCCGGCCTCCAACGAAAACAGTTTTCCTGAGGTGCAGACCCTATCACAAGTGGTTGTGGCAGGGTAAGGCAAATGCCATCCCCTTCTCTGAAAGAAACCACAGTGCCCACCCATGTTCTAAACCCTCCCATCCTCACTGGGCTTCTGGTAGCAGGAGTGAAAAGAGAGGAGCAGAGCACTGGGACCCGTTTGACAAAAAGCGGCTTCCCACGGGAAAGTCATTCTCCACGTGTAGACATGCTCCCAAGTGCCTGTGGCAAGGGGAAGGAAATGCCCTACACTGACCTGTAAGAGACCACAGGGCCCAGGCACAGACTGAGCCCTTCCCTCATCCTGGCGGTTTTGCTAGCAGGAGTTCAACCGCAATGAACACAGCCCGGAGACCCCTGGGGCAAAAACGGCTTCCCACGAGCAATACGCTCTTGCTGTGGAAAACGTATCCCAAGTGGGGGTAGCCAGGTAAACAAAATGCCACACACCCAAGTGTAAGAAACAACAATGCCCAGGCATGGTTTAAGCCCCTTACCTCGTCCCGTGCTTTGGGGAGCCGGAGGGACACCCGAGGCCCCCGGGCCTGAGACCCGTTTGGCCAAAACCGGCTTCCCACGGAAACAGTTTTCCTGAGGTGCAGACCCTCTCCCAAGTGGTTGTGGCAAGGGAAAGCAAATGCCATCTCCTTCTCTGGAAGAAACCCCAGTGCCCAGCCATGTTCTAAGCCCTCCCCTCCTCCCTGGGCTTCTGGCAGCAGGAGTGAAAAGAGAGGAGCACAGCACTGGGACCCTTTGACAGAAACCGGCTTCCCACGAGGAAGTCCTTCTCCACGTGCAGACATGCTCCCCAGTGCCTGTGGCAAGGTGAAGGAAATGCCATACACTGACCTGGAAGAGACCACAGGGCCCAGGCACAGTCTGAGCCCTTCCCTAATCCCGGCGGTTTTGCTAGCAGGAGTTCCACCGCAAGGAACACAGCCCGGAGACCCCCTGGGGCCCAAACGGCTTCCGACGAACAATATGCTCCTGCTGTGGAAAACCTATCCCAAGTGGGGGTAGCCAGGTCAACAAAATGCCACACACCCAGGTGGAAGAAACAACATGGCCCACTCTGGTCTAAGCCCCTCACCTCGTCCCTCTGCTTTGGTGTGCCAGAGGGACCCCCGAGGCCCACGGCCCTGAGGCCCGTTGGGCAGAAAGCCGGCTGCCCACGGAAACAGCTTTCCTGAGGTGCAGACCCTATCCCAAGGGGTGGTGACAAGGTAAAGCAAATGCCATCCCCTTCTCTGGAAGAAACCCCAGTGCCCAGCCATGTTCTAAGCCCTCCCCTCCTCCCTGTCTTCTGGCAGCAGGAGTGAAAAGAGAGGAACACAGCATTGGGACCCATTGACAGAAACCGGGTTCCCACGAGGAAGTCCTTCTCCACGTGCAGGCATGCTCCCCAGTGCCTGTGGCAAGGTGAAGGAAAAGCCACACACTGACCTGTAAGACACCACAGGGCCCAGGCACAGCCTGAGCCCCTCCCTCATCCCGGCGGTTTTGCTAGCAGGAGTTCAACACCACCGAACACAACCCGGAGACCCCTGGGGCAAAAACGGCTTCGGACGAGCAATATGCTCTTGCTGTGGAAAACCTATCCAAAGTGGGGATAGCCAGGTAAACAAAATGCCACACACCCAGGGGTAAGAAACAACATTGCCCAGGCATGGTCTAAGCCCCTTAACTTGTCCCTGTGCTTTGGGGAGCCGGAGGGACACCCGAGGCACACGGCCATGAGACCCGTTTGGCCAAAAGCCGGCGTCCCACCGAAACAGTTTTCCTGAGGTGCAGACCTCTCACAAGTGGTTGTGGCAAGGTAAAGCAAATGCCATCCATTTCTCTGGAAGAAACCACTGTGCCCAGCCTTGTTCTAAACCCTCCCATCCTCCCTGGGCTTCTGGCAGCAGGATTGAAAACAGAGGAGCACAGCACTGGGACCCGTTTGACTAAAACCGGCTTCCCACGGGAAACTCTTTCTCCACGAGCAGACATGCCCCCAAGTGCCTGTGGCAAGGTGAAGGAAATGCCATACACTGACCTGGAAGAGACCACAGGGCCCAGGCACAGTCTGAGCCCTTCCCTCATCCTGGCGGTTTTGCTAGCAGGAGTTCAACTTCAAGGAACATAGCCCGGAGACCCCTGGGGCAAAAACAGCTTCCGACGAACAATATGCTCTCTCTGTGGAAAACCTATCCCAAGTGGGGGTAGCCAGGTCAACAAAATGCCACACAACCAGGTGTAGGAAAAAACATTGCCCAGGCATGGTCTAAGCCCCTTAACTCGTCCCTGTGCTTTGGGGAGCCGGAGGGACACCCGAGGCACACGGCCCTGAGACCCGTTTGGCCAAAATCCGGCTTCCCACGGAAACAGCTTTCCTGAGGTGCAGACCCTCTCCCAAGTGGTTGTGGCAAGGTAAAGCAAATGGCATCCACTTCTCTGGAAGAAACCACAGTGCCCAGCCATTTTCTAAGCCCTCCCATCCTCCCTGGGATTCTGGCAGCAGGAGTGAAAAGAGAGGAGCACAGCACTGGGACCCTTTGACAGAAACTGGCTTCCCACGAGGTAGTCCTTCTCCACGTGCAGACATGCTCCCCATTGCCTGTGGCAAGGTGAAGGAAATGCCATACACTGACCTGGAAGAGACCACAGGGCCCAGGCACAGTCTGAGCCCTTCCCTCATCCCGGCGGTTTTGCTAGCAGGAGTTCAACCCCAAGGAACACAGCCCGGAGACCCCCTGGGGCCCAAACGGCTTCCGAAGAACAATATGCTCTTGCTGTGGAAAACCTATCCCAAGTGGGGGTAGCCAGGTCAACAAAATGCCACACACCCAGGTGCAAGAGACAACATGGCCCAGGTATGGTCTAAGCCCCTCACCTCGTCTCTGTGCTTTGGGGAGCCGGAGGGACCCCCGAGGCCCACGGCCCTGAGGCCCGTTGGGCAGAAAGCCGACTTCCCACGGAAACAGCTTTCATGAGGTGCAGACCCTATCCCAAGGGGTGGTGGCAATGACAGCAAATGCCATCCACTTCTCTAGAAGAAACCCCAGTGCCCAGCCATGTTCTAAGCCCTCCCCTCCTCCCTGGGCTTCTGGCAGCAGGAGCGAAAAGAGAGGAACACAGCATTGGGACCCATTGACAGAAACCGGGTTCCCACGAGGAAGTCCTTCTCCACGTGCAGGCATGCTCCCCAGTGCCTGTGGCAAGGTGAAGGAAAAGCCACACACTGACCTGTAAGACACCACAGGGCCCAGGCACAGCCTGAGCCCCTCCCTCATCCCGGCGGTTTTGCTAGCAGGAGTTCAACACCACCGAACACAGCCCGGAGACCCCTGGGGCAAAAACGGCTTCGGACGAGCAATATGCTCTTGCTGTGGAAAACCTATCCAAAGTGGGGATAGCCAGGTAAACAAAATGCCACACACCCAGGGGTAAGAAACAACATTGCCCAGGCATGGTCTAAGCCCCTTAACTTGTCCCTGTGCTTTGGGGAGCCGGAGGGACACCCGAGGCACACGGCCATGAGACCCGTTTGGCCAAAAGCCGGCGTCCCACCGAAACAGTTTTCCTGAGGTGCAGACCTCTCACAAGTGGTTGTGGCAAGGTAAAGCAAATGCCATCCATTTCTCTGGAAGAAACCACTGTGCCCAGCTTTTTTCTAAGCCCTCCCATCCTCCCTGGGCTTCTGGCAGCAGGATTGAAAACAGAGGAGCACAGCACTGGGACCCGTTTGACTAAAACCGGCTTCCCACGGGAAACTCTTTCTCCACGCGCAGACATGCCCCCAAGTGCCTGTGGCAAGGTGAAGGAAATGCCATACACTGACCTGAAAGAGACCACAGGGCCCAGGCACAGTCTGAGCCCTTCCCTCATCCTGGCGGTTTTGCTAGCAGGAGTTCAACTTCAAGGAACAGAGCCCGGAGACCCCTGGGGCAAAAACAGCTTCCGACGAACAATATGCTCTCTCTGTGGAAAACCTATCCCAAGTGGGGGTAGCCAGGTCAACAAAATGCCACACAACCAGGTGTAGGAAAAAACATTGCCCAGGCATGGTCTAAGCCCCTTAACTCGTCCCTGTGCTTTGGGGAGCCGGAGGGACACCCGAGGCACACGGCCCTGAGACCCGTTTGGCCAAAATCCGGCTTCCCACGGAAACAGCTTTCCTGAGGTGCAGACCCTCTCCCAAGTGGTTGTGGCAAGGTAAAGCAAATGGCATCCACTTCTCTGGAAGAAACCACAGTGCCCAGCCATGTTCTAAGCCCTCCCATCCTCCCTGGGATTCTGGCAGCAGGAGTGAAAAGAGAGGAGCACAGCACTGGGACCCTTTGACAGAAACTGGCTTCCCACGAGGAAGTCCTTCTCCACGTGCAGACATGCTCCCCATTGCCTGTGGCAAGGTGAAGGAAAAGCCATACTCTGACCTGGAAGAGACCACAGGGCCCAGGCACAGTCTGAGCCCTTCCCTCATCCCGGCGGTTTTGCTAGCAGGAGTTCAACCCCAAGGAACACAGCCCGGAGACCCCCTGGGGCCCAAACGGCTTCCGAAGAACAATATGCTCTTCCTGTGGAAAACCTATCCCAAGTGGGGGTAGCCAGGTCAACAAAATGCCACACACCCAGGTGGAAGAAACAACATGGCCCAGTCATGGTCTAAGCCCCTCACCTCGTCCCTCTGCTTTGGTGTGCCGGAGGGACCCCCGAGGCCCACGGCCCTGAGGCCCGTTGGGCAGAAAGCCGGCTTCCCACGGAAACAGCTTTCCTGAGGTGCAGACACTATCCCAAGGACTGGTGGCAAGGGAAAGCAAATGCCATCCCCTTCTCTGGAAGAAACCCCAGTGCCTAGCCATGTTCTAAGCCCTTCCCTCCTCCTTGGGCTTCTGGCAGCAGGAGTGAAAAGAGAGGAACACAGCACTGGGACTCTTTGACAGAAACCGGCTTCCAACGAGGAAGTCCTTCTCCCCGTCCAGACATGCTCCCCAGTGCCTGTGGCAAGGTGAAGGAAATGCCATACACTGACCTGGAAGAGACCACAGGGCCCAGGCACAGTCTGAGCCCTTCCCTCATCCCGGCGGTTTTGCTAGCAGGAGTTCAACCCCAACGAACACAGCCCGGAGACCCCTGGGGCCCAAACGGCTTCCGACGAACAATATGGTCTTGCTGTGGACAACCTATCCCAAGTGGGGGTAGCCAGGTCAACAAAATGCCACACACCAAGGTGGAAGAGACAACATGGCCCAGGCATTGTCTAAGCCCCTCACCTCATCTCTGTGCTTTGGGGAGCCGGAGGGACACCCGAGGCCCACGGCCCTGAGACCCGTTTGGCCAAAAGCCGGCTTCCCACGGAAACAGTTTTCCTGAGGTGCAGACCCTCTCACAAGTGGTTGTGGCAAGGTAAAGCAAATGCCATCCACGACTCTGGAAGAGTCATGTTCTAAGCCCTCCCATCCTCACTGGGCTTCTGGCAGCAGGAGTGAAAAGAGAGGAGCACAGCACTGGGACCCGTTTGACAAAAGCCGGCTTCCCACGAAAAAGTCTTTCTCCACGTGCAGACATCCTCCCAAGTGCTGAGGACATAGTACTGAGACATATTTGGCAGAAACGGGTTCAAATGAAAAATATTTCTTGATGTGCAAACTCTATCTTAATTTGTTGTGGCAAGCTAAAGGATGTGCCATATGCTTATTTGTAAGAAATAACTGGTCCCATGGACGGTCTGAGCCCTAAGATCATCACTGTTCTTTTGGTATCATGAGTTAAAACCGAGGCAAACAGCTGAGAAAATTTGGCAAAAACCGCCTTTCAATGAAATAAATTTTCTCTTTTGCAAACTCTATCATAATTGTTTGTGCCAATGTAAAGAAAATGCCATACGCTTATCTGTAAGAAACAAGTTTCCAGGATCGGTCTGAGCCCTCACATCATCATAGTGATTTCGGTAGCATTAGTTAATCCCAAACAACACGGTATTGAGACACATTTGACAAAAAACCGCTTCCAACGAAAAATATTTTGTTCATGTTGAAACCCTATCATATGTGGTCGTGGCAATGTAAAGAAAATGCCACACCCTTATGTGTAAGAAACAACATTACCCAGGAACAGTCTAAGCCCTAACATCATCACTGTGCTTTTGGTAGCATGAGTGAAACCCGAGGAATACAGCACTTAGACACATTTGGGAAAAACCGGCTTCCAATGAAAACTATTTTCTTAACGTGGAAACCCTATCACAAGGGGTTGTGGAAGGTAAAGTAAAAAAGCGGAGTTCCAACGAGAAATATTTTCTTCACGTAGAAACCCGTTCCTGGGCACTGTTGTTTCTTACACATAAGGGTGTGGCATTTATTTATCTGGCCACAACCACTTACGTTTGGGTTTGAAAGGGAAGAAAATATTATTCATTGGAACGCGATTTTTGCCAAATGTGTCTTAGTGCTGTTTGCCTCCGCTTTAACTCCCGCTCCCAAAAGCACAGTGCTGATATTAAGGCTCAGACTGTTCCAGGGCACTGTTGTTTCTTACAGATAAGCGTATGGCATTTTCTTTACATTGGCACAAACAATTATGGGTTTCGGGTTCGGGTTCGGGTTAGGGGTTTGGGTTCTGGTTCTGGTTCTGGTTCGGGTAGGTTTCAGGTTCGGGTTCGGGTAGGGTTCGGGTTCGGGTTCGGGTAGGGTTCGGTTTCAGTTACGGTTCGGGTTCGGTATCGGTTTCGCTTTCAGTTATGGATTCGGGTTCGGGTTCGGGTTAGGGGTTAGGGTTCGGGTTCGGGTTCTGGTTCGGTATTGGTTTCGCTTTCGAGTATGGATTCGGGTTCGGGTTCGGGTTAGGATTAGGGTTCGGGTTCGGGTTAGGATTAGGGTTCGGGTTCGGGTTCAGGCTCGGGTTAGGGTTCGGGTTAGGGTTAGGGTAAGGGATCGGGTTAGGGTTCGGGTTCGGGTTAGGGTTCGGTTTAGGGTTAGGGTTCGGGTTACGGTTAGGGTTAGGGTTCGGTTTAGGGTTAGGGTTAGGGTTAGGGTTAGGGTTAGGGATAGGGTTAGGGTTCGGGTTAGGGTTCGGGTTCGGGTTAGGTTTCGGGTTAGGGTTAGGGTTAGGGTTCGGGTTCGGTTTCGGGTTAGGGGTCGGGTTAGGGTTAGGGTTCGGGTTCGGGTTAGGGTTCGGGTTCGGGTTAGGTTTCGGGTTAGGTTTAGGGTTCGGGTTCGGGTTAGGGTTAGGGTTCGGGTTCGGTTTCGGGTTAGGGGTCGGGTTCGGGTTCGGGTTAGGGTTAGGGTAAGGGTTAGGGTTAGGGTTAGGGTTCGGGTTCGGGTTAGGGTTAGGGTTAGGGTTCGGGTTCGGTTTCGGGTTAGGGTTCGGGTTCGGGTTAGGGTTCGTGTTAGGGTTCGGGTTAGGGTTAGGGTTCGGGTTCGGGTTAGGGTTAGGGTTCGGGTTCGGTTTCGGGTTAGGGTTCGGGTTAGGTTTCAGGTTAGGGATAGGGTTAGGGTTTGGGTCAGGTTAGGGTTAGTGTTCGGGTTAGGGTTAGGGTTAGGGTTAGTGTTCGGGTTAGGGTTCGTTTTCGGATTAGGGTTCGTGTTAGGGTTCGGGTTAGGGTTAGGGTTCGGGTTCGGGTTAGGGTTAGGGTTCGGGTTAGTTTTCAGGTTAGGGATAGGGTTAGGGTTTGGGTCAGGTTAGGGTTAGTGTTCGGTTTAGGGTTAGGGTTAGGGTTCGGGTTAGATTTCGTTTTCGGGTTAGGGTTCGGGTTAGGGTTAGGGTTCGGGTTCGGGTTCGGGTTCGGGTTAGGTTTCGGTTTAGGTTTAGGGTTCGGGTTAGGGTTAGGTTTAGGGTTCGGTTTCGGGTTAGGGGTCGGGTTCGGGTTCGGGTTAGGGTTAGGGTAAGGGTTAGGGTTAGGGTTAGGGTTCTGGTTAGGGTTAGGGTTAGGGTTAGGGTTCACGTTATGGTTAGGGTTAGGGTTAGGTTTAGTGTTCGTGTTAGGGTTAGGGTTAGGGTTAGGTTTCGGGTTTCTGTTCATGTTAGGGTTAGGGTTAGGGTTAGGGTTAGGGTTAGGGTTCGTGTTAGGGTTAGGGTTAGGGTTAGGGTTAGGGTTCGGGTTAGGGTTAGGATTAGGGTTAGGTTTCAGGTTAGGGATAGGGTTAGGGTTAGGGTCAGGTTAGGTTTAGTGTTCGGGTTAGGGTTACGGGTAGGGTTAGGGTTCGGGTTCGGGTTAGGCTTAGGGTAAGAGTTAGGGTTAGGGTTAGGGGTCAGGTTAGGTTTAGGGTTAGGGTTAGGGTCACGGTTCGGGTTCGAGTCGGGTTAGGGTTCGGGTTAGGCTTAGGGTTAGGGTTAGGGTTAGGGTTTAGGTTAGGATTCGGGTGAGGGTTAGGGTTAGGGTTCGGGTTAGGTTTAGGGTTAGGGTTTGGTTTAGGGTTAGGGTTCGGGTAGGGTTAGGGTTAGGTGTAGGGTTTGGTTTAGGGTTAGGGTTCGGGTAGGGTTAGGGTTAGGGTTCGGCTTCAGGTTAGGGTTAGGTTTACGGTTAGGGTTTGTTTTAGGGTTAGGGTTAGGGTTCGGGTTAGGGCTAGGGTTCGGGTTAGGGTTAGGGTTCGGGTTAGGGGTTCGGGTTTGGGTTCGTGTTAGGGATTCGGGTTCGGGTTAGGGTTAGGGTTCGGGTTCAGATTCATGTCAGGGTTAGGGTTCGGGTTCCGGTCAGGGTTCGGGTTAGGGTAGGGTCAGGGTCAGGGTCAGGGTTTAGGGTTTAGAGTCAGGGTCAGGGTCAGGGTTAGGTTTGGGGTCAGGGTCAGGTATTAGGGTTTAGGGTTAGGATTAGGGTCAGGGTCATGGTCAGGATCAGGGTCAGGGTCAGTGTCAGGGTTAGGGTTCGTGTTCGGTTGACAGTTCGCGTCGGGTTCCGGTTCGGGTTAGGGATGGGGTTAGGGTTAGTGTTCGGGTTAGGGTTAGGGTTCGACTTAGGGTTAGGTTTCGGGTAAGGGTTCGGGTTCGGGTTCGGGTTACGGTACGGGTTATGGTTAGGGTTCGGGTTAGGGTTAGGGTTAGGGTCGGGTTAGTTTTAGGGTTAGGGTTAGGGTTAGGGTTACGGTTAGGGTTCGGGTTAGGGTTAGGGTTCTGGTTAGGGTTAGGGTTCGGGTTAGGGTTAGGATCAGGGTCAGGGTTTAGGGATTAGGGTCAGTGTCAGGGTCAGCGTTAGGTTTAGGGTGAGGGTCAAGGTTAGGGTTAGGGTCAGGGTCAGGTTTTAGGGTTTGGGGTTAGGGTTAGGTTCAGGGTTAGGATTAGGGTTAGGGTTAGGGTTAGGGTTAGGGTTAGGGTTCGGGTTCGGTTTAGGCTTAGGGTTAGGGTTTGTGTTCGGGTTAGGGTTAGGTTTAGGGTTAGGGTTAGGCTGAGGTTTAGGGTTAGGGTTAGGGTTAGGGTTCGGGTTAGGCTGACGTTTAGTGTTAGGGTTAGGGTTTGGTTTAAGGTTAGGGTTCGGGTTCAAGTTCACGTCAGGGTTAGTGTTCGGGTTAGGGTTAGGGTAAGGGTTAAGTTAGGGTTAGAATTCGGATTCGGGTTAGGCTGAGGGTTAGGGTTAGGTTTACGGTCCTTTTAGGGTTCAGGTTAGGGTTAGCGTTCGGTTTAGGACTAGGGTTCGGGTTAGGGTTACGGTTCAGTTTAGGGTTAGGGTTCGGGTAAGGGTTCGGGTTCGGGTTAGGGTACGGGTTAGGGTTAGGGTTAGGGTTAGGGTTCGGGTTTGGGTTAGGGTTAAGTTAGGGTTAGGGTTAGGGTTAGGGTTAGGGTTCGGGTTAGGGTTTGAGTTAGGGTTAGGGTTAGGGTTAGGGTTAGGGTTACGATTCGGTTTAGGGTTAGCGTTCGGGTTAGGGTTATGGTTAGGGTTAGGGTTAGGGTTCGGGTTAGGGTTAGGGTTAGGTTAGGGTTAGGGTTAGGGTTAGGGTTAGAGTTCGGGTTAGGGTTCGGGTTAGGCTTAGGTTTTGGATTCGGGTTGGGTTCGCGTTAGGGTTACGGTTAGGGTTCGGGTTAGGGTTAGTGTTCGGGTTCCGATTATGGTTAGGGTTAGGGTTAGGGTTAGGGTTAGGGTTACGGTTAGGGTTAGGGTTAGGGTTAGGTTTAGGGTTAGTGTTCGGGTTAGGGTTAGGGTTACGGTTAGGGTTTGGGTTAGGGTTAGGGTTCGGATAGGGTTAGGGTTAGGGTTAGGGTTAGGGTTAGGGTTAGGGTTAGGGTTCGGGTATGGGTTAGGGCTAGGGAAGGGTTCGGGTTCGGGTTAGGGTTAGGGTTCGGGTTAGGGTTTGAGTTAGGGTTAGGGTTAGGGTTCGGGTTAGGGTTTGAGTTAGGGCCAGGGTTCGGGTTAGTTTTAGGGTTAGGGTTAGGGTTCTTGTAGGGTTAGGGTTAGGGTTAGGGTTAGGGGTTCGGGTTCGGGGTTCGGGATCGGGTTAGGTTTTGGGTTCAAATTCGCGTCAGGTTTAGTGTTCTGGTTCGGGTCAGGTTTCGGTTAGCGTTCGGTTTCGGGTTAAGGTTAGGGTTAGGGTTATGGTTACGGTTCGGGTTAGGGTTAGGGTTAGGTTTAGGATTAGGGTTTGGTTTAGGATTAGGGTTCAGGTAGGGTTAGCGTTAGGGTTCGGGTTCGGGTTAGGCTGAGGATTAGGGTTAGGGTTAGTGTTCGGGTTAGGGTTAGGTTTCGGGTTAGGGTTACTGTTAGGGTTAGGTTTCGGGTTGGGGTTATGGTTAGGGTTCGAGTTCGGGTTAGGGTAAGGGTTCGGGTTAGGGTTCGGGTTCGGGTTAGGGTTAGGGTTAGGGTTAGGGTTCACGTTATGGTTAGGGTTAGGGTTAGGTTTAGTGTTCGTGTTAGGGTTAGGGTTAGGGTTAGGTTTCGGGTTCCTGTTCATGTTAGGGTTAGGGTTAGGGTTAGGGTTTGGGGTAGGATTCGGGTGAGGGTTAGGGTTAGGGTTCGGGTTAGGTTTAGGGTTAGGGTTTGGTTTAGGGTTAGGGTTCGGGTAGGGTTAGGGTTAGGTTTAGGGTTTGGTTTAGGGTTAGCGTTCGGGTAGGGTTAGGGTTAGGGTTCGGCTTCAGGTTAGGGTTAGGTTTACGGTTAGGGTATGTTTTAGGGTTAGGGTTCGGGTAGGGTTAGGGTTAGGCTGAGGTTTAGGGTTAGGGTTATGGTTAGGGTTAGGGTTCGGGTTAGGCTGAGGGTTAGGGTTAGGGTTAGGGTGAGGGTTAGGGTTAGAATTGGTGTTCGCGTTAGGGTTCGGGTTAGGGTTAGGTTTAGGGTTAGGGTTAGGGTTAGGGGTTCGAGTTTGGGGTCAGGTTAGGGGTTAGGGTTAGGGTTAGGGTTAGGGTTAGGGTTCGGGTTACGATTCGGTATAGGGTTAGGGTTCGGGTTAGGGTTCGGTTTCGGGTTAAGGTTAGGGTTAGGTTTATGGTTAGGTTTCGGGTTAGCGTTAGGGTTAGGGTTAGGGTTAGGGTAAGGGTTTGGTTTAGGGTTAGGGTTAGGGTTAGTGTTCACGTTACGCTTAGGGTTAGGTTTAGGGTTAGGGTTAGTTTTTGTGGTAGGGTTAGGGTTAGGGTTAGGGTTAGGTTTCGGGTTAGGGTTAGGATTAGTGTTAGGGTTCGGGTTAGGGCTAGGGTTCTGGTTAGGGTTAGGGTTAGGGTTAGGGTCAGGGTAATGGTCAGGATCAGGCGAAGGGTCTGGGTCAGGGTATAGGGTTTGGGTTCCAGTTAGGGTACGGGTCGGGTGAGAGACCACAGTGCCCAGGCACCGTCTCAGCTCTTCCCTCATCCCAGCGGTTTTGCTAGCAGGAGTTCAACCCCAAAGAACCCAGCACGGAGACACCTGGGGCAGAAAGGGCTTCTGACAAGCAATATGCTCTTGCTGTGGAAAACCTATCCCAAGTGGGGGTAGCCAGGTAAACAAAATGGAACACACCCAAGTGTAAGAAAAAACATTTCCCAGGCGTGGTCTAAGCATCTCAACGCGTCCCTGTGGTTTGGGGAGCCGGAGGGACACCCGAGTTCCACGGCTCTGAGACAAGTTTGGCCAAAAGCCGGCTTCCCATGGAAACAGTTTTCCTGAGGTGCAGACCCTCTCCCAAGTGGTTGTGGCAACGTAAAGCAAAAGCCATCCACTTCTCTGGAAGAAACCACTGTGCCCAGCCATGTTCTAAGCCCTCCCATCCTCCCTGGGCTTCTGGCAGCATGAGGGAAAAGAGAGGAGCACAGCACTGGGACCCGTTTGACAAAAACCGGCTTCCCACGGAAAAGTCTTTCTCCACGTGCAGACATGCTCCCAAGTGCTTGTCGCAAGGTGAAGGAAATGCCATACACTGACCTGTAAGAGACCACAGGGCCCAGGCACAGTCTGAGCCCTTCCCTCATCCCGGCGGTTTTGCTAGCAGGAGTCAACCCCAACGAACACAGCCCGGAGACCCCTGGGGCAAAAACGGCTTCCGATGAGCAGTATAGTCTTGCTGTGGAAAACCTATCCCAAATATGGGGTAGCCACCTAAACAAAATGCAACACACCCAGGTGTAAGAAACAACATTGCCCAGGCATGTTCTAAGCACCTCACCTAGTCCCTGTGCTTTGGGGAGCCGGAGGGACAGCAGAGGCCCACGGGCCTGAGACCCGTTTGGCCAAAGCCGGCTTCCCACGGAAACAGTTTTCCTGAGGTGCAGACCCTCTCACAAGTGGTTGTGGCAAGGTAAAGAAATGCCATCCACTTCTCTGGAAGTAACCACAGTGCCCACCCATGTTCTAAGCCCTCCCCTCCTCCCTGGGCTTCTGGCAGCAGGAGTGAAAAGAGAGGAAAACAGCACTGGGACCCTTTGACAGAAACCGGCTTCCACGAGGAAGTCCTTCTCCACGTTCAGACATGCTCCCCAGTGCCTGTGGCAAGGTGAAGGAAATGCCATACACTGACCTGGAAGAGGCCACAGGGCCCAGGCACAGTCTGAGCCCTTCCCTCATCCCGGCGGTTTTGCTAGCAGGAGTTCAACCCCAACGAACACAGCCCGGAGACCCCTGGGGCAAAAACGGCTTCCGACGAACAAGAGGTGCTTGCTGTGGAAAACCTATCCCAAGTGGGGGTAGCCAGGTCAACAAAATGCCACACACCCAGGTGTAAGAAACAACATTGCCCAGCCATTGTCTAAGCCCCTCACCTCGTCCCTGTGCTTTGGGGAGCCGAGGGACACCCGAGGCCCACGGCCCTGAGACCCCTTTGCATAAAGCCGGCTTCCCACGGAAACAGTTTTCCTGAGGTGCAGATCCTCTCACAAGTGGTTGTGGCAAGGTAAAGCAAATGCCCTCCACTTCTCTGGAAGAAACCACAGTGCCCAGCCATGTTCTAACCTCTCCCATCCTCCCTGGGCTTCTGGCAGCAGGAGTGAAAAGAGAGGAGCAGAGCACTGGGACCCGTTTGACAGAAACCGGCTTCCCACGAGAAAGTCCTTCTCCACGTGCAGACATGCTTCCCAGTGCCTGTGGCAAGGTGAAAGAAATGCCATACACTGACCTGGAAGAGACCACAGGGCCCAGGCACAGTCTGAGCCCTTCCCTCATCCCGGCGGTTTTGCTAGCCGGAGTTCCACCACAAGGAACACAGCCCGGAGACCCCCTGGGGCCCTAACGGCTTCCGACGAACAATATGCTCTTGCTGTGGAAAACCTATCCCAAGAGGGGGTAGCCAGGTCAACAAAATGGCACACACCCAGGTGGAAGAGACAACTAGGCCCAGGCATGGTCTAACCCCTCACGTCCTCTCTGTGCTTTGGGGAGCCGGAGGGACCCCCGAAGCCCACGGCCCTGAGACCCGTTTGACAGAAAGCCGGCCTCCCACGGAAACAGCTTTCCTGAGTTGCAGACCCTATCCCAAGGGGTGGTGGTAAGGGTAAGCAAATGCCATCTCCTTCTCTGCAATAAACCCCAGTGCCCAGCCATGTTCTAAGCCCTCCCCTCCTCCCTGGGCTTCTAGCAACAGGAGTGAAAAGAGAGGACGACAGCACTGGGACGATTTGACAGAAACCGGCTTCCATGAGGAAGTCCTTCTCCACGTGCAGACATGCTCCCCAGTGCCTGTGGCAAGGTGAAGGAAATACCATACACTGACCTGGAAGAGACCACAGGGCCCAGGCACAGTTTGAGCCCTTCCCTCATCCCGGCGGTTTTGCTAGCAGGAGTTCCACCACAAGGAACACAGCCCGGAGACCCCCTGGGGCCCAAACTGCTTCCGACAAACAATATGCTCTTGCTGTAGAAAACCTATCCCAAGTGGGGGTAGCCAGGTCAACAAAATGCCACACAACCAGGTGGAAGAAACAACATGGCCCAGGCATGGTCTAAGCCCCTCACCTCGTCCCTGTGCTTTGGGGAGCCGGAGGGACAGCCGAGGCCCACGGCCTGAGACCCCTTTGCAAAAAGCCGGCTTCCCACGGAAACAGTTTTCCTGAGGTGCAGACCCTCTCCCAAGTGGTTGTGGCAAGGTAAAGCAAATGCCCTCCACTTCTCTGGAAGAAACCACAGTGCCCAGCCATGTTCTAAGCCCTCCCATCCTCCCTGGGCTTCTGGCAGCAGGAGTGAAAAGAGAGGAGCAGAGCACTGGGACCCGTTTGACAAAAACCAGCTTCCCACGGGAAAGTCTTTCTCCACGTGCAGACATGCTCCCAGGTGCCTGTGGCAAGGGGAAGGAAATGCCATACACTGACCTGGAAGAGACCCCAGGGCCCAGGCACAGTCTGAACCCTTCCCTCATCCCGGCGGTTTTGCTAGCAGGAGTTCAACCCCAAGGAACACAGCCCGGAGACCCCTGAGGCAAAAACGGCTTCCGACGAACAAAGGCGCTTGCTGTTGAAAACCTATCCCAAGTGGGGGTAGCCAGGTCAATAAAATGCCACACACCCAGGTGTAAGAAACAACATTGCCCAGGCATGGTCTAAGCCCCTCACCTTGTCCCTGTGCTTTGGGGAGCCGGAGGGACAGCCGAGGCCCACGGCCCTGAGAACCCTTTGCAAAAAGCCGGCTTCCCACGGAAACAGCTTTCCTGAGGTGCAGACCCTATCCGAAGGGGTGGAGGCAAGGGAAAAAAATGCCATCTCCTTCTCCGGAAGAAACCCCAGTGCCCAGCCATGTTCTAAGCCCTCCCCTCCTCCCTGGGCTTCTAGCAGCAGGAGTGAAAAGAGAGGAGGACAGCAGTGGGACGCTTTGACAAAAACCGGCTTCCACGAGGAAGTCCTTCTCCACGTGCAGACATGCTCCCCAGTGCCTGTGGCAAGGTGAAGGAAATACCATACACTGACCTGGAAGAGACCACAGGGCCCAGGCACAGTCTGAGCCCTTCCCTCATCCCGGCGGTTTTGCTAGCAGGAGTTCCACCACAAGGAACACAGCCCGGTGACCCCCTGGCGCCCAAACGGCTTCCGACAAACAATATGCTCTTGCTGTGGAAAACCTATGCCAAGAGGGGGTAGCCAGGTCAACAAAATGGCACACACCCAGGTGGAAGAGACAACTAGGCCCAGGCATGGTCTAACCCCTCACGTCCTCTCTGTGCTTTGGGGAGCTGGAGGGACCCCCGAAGCCCACGGCCCTGAGACCCGTTTGGCAGAAAGCCGGCCTCCCACGAAAACAGCTTTCCTGAGTTGCAGACCCTATCCCAAGGGGTGGTGGTAAGGGAAAGCAAATGCCATCTCCTCCTCTGCAATAAACCCCAGTGCCCAGCCATGTTCTAAGCCCTCCCCTCCTCCCTGGGCTTCTAGCAACAGGAGTGAAAAGAGAGGAGGACAGCACTGGGACGCTTTGACAGAAACCGGCTTCCACGAGGAAGTCCTTCTCCACGTGCAGACATGCTCCCCAGTGCCTGTGGCAATATGAAGGAAATACCATACACTGACCTGGAAGAGACCACAGGGCCCAGGCACAGTCTGAGCCCTTCCCTCATCCCGGCGGTTTTGCTAGCAGGAGTTCCACCACAAGGAACACAGCCCGGAGACCCCCTGGGGCCCAAAGGGCTTCCGACAAACAATATGCTCTTGCTGTGGAAAACCTATCCCAAGAGGGGGTAGCCAGGTCAACAAAATGGCACACACCCAGGTGGAAGAGACAACTAGGCGCAGGCATGGTCTAACCCCTCACCTCCTCTCTGTGTTTTGGGGAGCCGGAGAGTCCCCCGAATTCCACGGCCCTGAGGCCCATTGGGCAGAAAGCCGGCTTCCCACGGAAACAGCTTTCCTGAGGTGCAGACCCTATCCCAAGTGCTGGTGGCAAGGGAAAGCAAATGCCATCCCCTTCTCTGGAAGAAACACCAGTGCCCAGCCATGTTCTAAGCCCTCCCCTCCTCCCTGGACTTCTGGCTGCAGGAGTGAAAAGAGAGGAGCACAGCATTGGGACCATTTTACAGAAACCGGTTTCCCAGGGGGAAGTCCTTATCCACGTGCAGACATGCTCCCCAGTGTCTGTGGCAAGGTGAAGGAAATACCATACACTGACCTGGAAGAGACCACAGGGCCCAGGCACAGTCTGAGCCCTTCCCTCATCCCAGCAGTTTAGCTAGCAGGAGTTCAAGCCCAAGGAACACTGCCCGAAGACCCCTGGGGCAAAAACTGCTTCTGAGGAACAATAGGTGCTTGCTCTGGAAAACATATGCAAATGTGAGTAGCCAGGTCAACAAAATGCCACACACCCAGGCGGAAGAAACAACAGGGCCCAGGCATGGTCTAAGTCCCTCACCTCGTCTCTGTGCTTTGGGGAGCCGGAGGGACCCCCGAGGCCCACGGCCCTGAGGCCCGTTGGGCAGAAAGCCGGCTTTCCACGGAAACAGCTTTCCTGAGGTGCAGCCCCTATCCCAACGGGTGGTGGCAAGGGAAAGCAAATGCAATCCCCTTCTCTGAAAGAAACTCCACTGCCCAGGGATGTTCTAACCCCTCCCCTCTTCCCTGGGCTTCTGGCAGCAGGAGTGAAAAGACAGGAGCACAGCACTGGGACCCTTTGACAGAAACCGGCTTCCCACGAAAAAGTCCTTCTCCACGTGCAGACATGCTCCCCAGTGCCTGTGGCAAGGTGAAGGAAATGCCATACACTGACCTGGAAGAGACCACAGGGCCCAGGCAGAGTCTGAGCACTTGCCTCATCCCGGCGGTTTTGATAGCAGGAGTTCCACCATAAGGAACACAGCCCGGAGACCCCCTGGGGCCCAAACGGCTTCCGAAGAACAATATGCTCTTGCTGTGGAAAACCTATCCCAAGTGGGGGTTGCCAGGTCAACAAAATGCCACACACCCAGGTGGAAGAAACAACATGGCCCAGGCACGGTCCAAGCCCCTCACCTCGTCCCTGTGCTTTGGGGAGCCGGAGGGACACCCGAGGCCCACGGCCCTGAGACCCCTTTGCAAAAAGCCGGCTTCCCACGGAAACAGCTTTCCTGAGGTGCAGACCCTCTCACAAGTGGTTGTGGCTAGGTAAAGCAAATGCCCTCCACTTCTCTGGAAGAAACCACAGTGCCCAGCCATGTTCTAAGCCCTCCCATCCTCCCTGGGCTTCTGGCAGCAGCAGTGAAAAGAGAGGAGCAGACCACTGGGACCCGTTTGACAAAAACCGGCTTCCCACGGGAAAGTCTTTCTCCACGTGCAGACATGATCCCAGGTGCCTGTGGCAAGGGGAAGGAAATGCCATACACTGACCTGGAAGAGACCACAGGGCCCAGGCACAGTCTGAACCCTTCCCTCATCCCGGCGGTTTTGCTAGCAGGAGTTCAACCCCAACGAACACAGCCCGGAGACCCCTGGGGCAAAAACGGCTTCCGATGAAAAAGAGGTGCTTGCTGTGGAAAACCTATCCCAAGTGGGAGTAGCCAGGTCAACGAAATGCCACACACCCAGATGTAAGAAAAAACATTGCCCAGGCATGCTCTAAGCCCCTCACCTCGTCCCTGTGCTTTGGGGAGCCGGAGGGACAGCCGAGGCCCACGGCCCTGAGACCGCTTTGCAAAAAGCCAGCTTCCCACGGAAACAGTTCTCCTGAGGTGCACACCCTATCCCAAGTGGTTGTGGCAAGGTAATGCAAATGCCCTCCACTTCTCTGAAAGAAACCACAGTGCCCAGCCATGTTCTAAGCCCTCCCATCCTCCCTGGGCTTCTGGCAGCAGGAGTGAAAAGAGAGGAGCAGAGCAATGGGACCCGTTTGACAAAAACCGGTTTCCCACGGGAAAGTCTTTCTCCATGTGCAGACTTGCTCCCAGGTGCCTGTGGCAAGGGGAAGGAAACGCCATACACTGACCTGGAAGAGACCACAGGGCCCAGGCACAGTCTGAACCCTTCCCTCATCCCGGCGGTTTTGCTAGCAGGAGTTCAACCCCAACGAACACAGCCCGGAGACCCCTGAGGCAAAAACGGCTTCCGAAGAACAAGAGGTGCTTGCTGTGGAAAACCTATCCCAAGTGGGGGTAGCAAGGTCAACGAAATGCCAGACACCAAGGTGTAAGAAACAACATTGCCCAGGCACGGTCAAAGCCCCTCAACTCGTCCCTGTGCTGTGCGGAGCCGGAGGGACCCCCGAGGCCCACGGCCCTGAGGCCCGTTGGGCAGAAAGCCGGCTTCCCAAGGAAACAGCTTTCCTGAGGTGCAGACCCTATCCCAAGGAGTGGTGGCAAGGGAAAGCAAATGCCATCCCCTTCTCTGGAAGAACCCCAGTGCCCAGCCATGTTCTAAGCCCTCCCCTCCTCCCTGGGCTTCTGGCAGCAGGAGAGAAAAGAGAGGAGCACAGCACTGGGACCCTTTGACAGAAACGGGCTTCCCACGAGGAAGTCCTTCTCCACGTGCAGACATGCTTCCCAGTGCCTGTGGCAAGGTGAAGGAAATACCATACACTGACCTGGAAGAGACCACAAGGCCCAGGCACAGTTTGAGCCCTTCCCTCATCCCGGCGGTTTTGCTAGCAGGAGTTCCACCACAAGGAACACAGCCCGGAGACCCCCTGGGGCCCAAACGGCTTCCGACAAACAATATGCTCTTGCTGTAGAAAACCTATCCCAAGTGGGGGTAGCCAGGTCAACAAAATGCCACACAACCAGGTGGAAGAAACAACATGGCCCAGGCATGGTCTAAGCCCCTCACCTCGTCCCTGTGCTTTGGGGAGCCGGAGGGACAGCCGAGGCCCACGGCCTGAGACCCCTTTGCAAAAAGCCGGCTTCCCACGGAAACAGTTTTCCTGAGGTACAGACCCTCTCCCAAGTGGTTGTGGCAAGGTAAAGCAAATGCCCTCCACTTCTCTGGAAGAAACCACAGTGCCCAGCCATGTTCTAAGCCCTCCCATCCTCCCTGGGCTTCAGGCAGCAGGAGTGAAAAGAGAGGAGCAGAGCACTGGGACCCGTTTGACAAAAACCGGCTTCCCACGGGAAAGTCTTTCTCCACGTGCAGACATGCTCCCAGGTGCCTGTGGCAAGGGGAAGGAAATGCCATACACTGACCTGGAAGCGACCACAGGGCCTAGGCACAGTCTGAAACCTTCCCTCATCCCGACGGTTTTGATAGCAGGAGTTCAACCCCAACAAACACAGCCCGGAGACCCCTGGGGCAAAAACGGCTTCCGACGAACAAGAGGTGCTTGCTGTGGAAAACCTATCCCAAGTGGGGTAGCCAGGTCAACGAAATGCCAGACACTCAGGGGTAAGAAACAACATTGCCCAGGCACGGTCCAAGCCCCTCACCTCGTCCCTGTGCTTTGGGGAGCCGGAGGGACAGCCGAGGCCCACAGCCCTGAGACCCCTTTGCAAAAAGCCGGCTTCCCACCGAAACAGTTTTCCTGAGGTGCAGACCCTATCCCAAGAGGTTGTGGCAAGGTAATGCAAATGCCCTCCACTTCTCTGGAAGAAACCACAGTGCCCAGCCATGTTCTAAGCCCTCCCATCCTCCCTGGGCTTCTGGCAACAGGAGTGAAAAGAGAGGAGCAGGGCACTTGGACCCGTTTGACAAAAACCGGCTTCCCACGGGAAAGTCTTTCTCCACGTGCAGACATGCTCCCAGGTGCCTGTGGCAAGGGGAAGGAAATGCCATACACTGACCTGGAAGAGACAACAGGCCCAGGCACAGTCTGAACCCTTCCCTCATCCCGGCAGTTTTGCTAGCAGGAGTTCAACCCCAACGAACACAGCCCGGAGACGTTGAGGCAAAAACGGCTTCCGACGAAAAAGAGGTGCTTGCTGTGGAAAACCTATCCCAAGTGGGGGTAGCCAGGTCAACAAAATGCCACACACCCAGGTGTAAGAAACAACATTGCCCAGGCACGGTCTAAGCCCCTCACCTCGTCCCTGTGCTTTGGGGAGCCAGAGGGACAGCCGAGCCACACGGCCTTGAGACCCCTTTGCAAAAAGCCGGCTTCCCACGGAAACAGTTTTCCTGAGGTGCACAACCTATCCCAAGTGGTTGTGGCAAGGTAAAGCAAATGCCCTCCACTTCTCTGGAAGAAACCACATTGCCCAGCCATGTTCTAAGCCCTCCCTTCCTCCCTGGGCTTCTGGCAGCAGGTGTGAAAAGAGAGGAGCAGGGCAATGGGACCCGTTTGACAAAAACCGGCTTCCCAAGGGAAAGTCTTTCTCCACGTGCAGACACGTTCCCAGGTGCCTGTGGCAAGGGGAAGGAAATGCCATACACTGACCTGGAAGAGACCACAGGGCCCAGGCACAGTCTGAACCCTTCCCTCATCCCGGCGGTTTTGCTAGCAGGAGTTCAACCCCAACGAACACAGCCCGGAGACCCCTGGGGCAAAAACGGCTTCCGACTAACAATAGGTGCTTGCTGTGGAAAACCTATCCCAAGTGGGAGTAGCCAGGTCAACAAAATGACACACACCCAGGTGTAAGAAACAACATTGCCCAGGCACGGTCCAAGCCCCTCACCTCGTCCCTGTGCTTTGGGGAGCCGGAGGGACACCCGAGGCCCACGGCACTGAGACCCCTTTGCAAAAAGCCGGCTTCCCACGGAAACAGTTTTCCTGCGGTGCACACCCTATCCCAAGTGGTAGTGGCAAGGTAATGCAAATGCCCTCCACTTCTCTGGAAGAAACCACATTGCCCAGCCATGTTCTAAGCCCTCCCATCCTCCCTGGGCTTCTGGCAGCAGGAGTGGAAAGAGAGGAGTAGAGCACTGGGACCCGTTTGACAAAAACCGGCTTCCCACGGGAAAGTCTTTCTCCACGTGCAGACATGCTCCCAGGTGCCTGTGGCAAGGGGACGGAAATGCCATACACTGACCTGGAAGAGACCACAGGGCCCAGGCACAGTCTGAACCCTTCCCTCATCCCGACGGTTTTGATAGCAGGAGTTCAACCCCAACGAACACAGCCCGGAGACCCCTGGGGCAAAAACGGCTTCCGACGAACAAGAGGTGCTTGCTGTGGAAAACCTATCCCAAGTGGGGTAGCCAGGTCAACAAAATGCCACACACCCAGGTGTAAGAAACAACATTGCCCAGGCACGGTCCAAGCCCCTCACCTCGTCCCTGTGCTTTGGGGAGCCAGAGGGACAGCCGAGACCCACGGCCCTGAGACCCCTTTGCAAAAAGCCGGCTTCCCACCGAAACAGTTTTCCTGAGATGCAGACCCTATCCCAAGAGGTTGTGGCAAGGTAATGCAAATGCCCTCCACTTCTCTGGAAGAAACCACAGTGCCCAGCCATGTTCTAAGCCCTCCCATCCTCCCTGGGCTTCTGGCAGCAGGAGTGAAAAGAGAGGAGCAGAGCACTGGTACCCGTTTGACAAAAACCAGCTTCCCACGGGAAAGTCTTTCTCCACGTGCAGACATGCTACCAGGTGCCTGTGGCAAGGGGAAGGAAATGCCATACACTGACATGGAAGAGACCACAGGGCCCAGGACCAGTCTGAACCCTTCCCTCATCCCGGCGGTTTTGACAGCAGGAGGTCAACCCCAACGAACACAGCCGGAGACCCCTGGGGCAAAAACGGCTTCCGACGAACAATACGTGCTTGCTGTGGAAAACCTATCCCAAGTGGGGTAGCCAGGTCAGCAAAATGCCAAACACCCAGGTGTAAGAAACAACATTGCCCAGGCATGGTCTAAGCCCCTCACCTCGTCCCTGTGCTTTGAGGAGCCGGAGGGACACCCGAGGCCCACGGCCCTGAGACCCCTTTGTAAAAAGCCGGCTTCCAACAGAAACAGTTTTCCTGAGGTGCACACCCTATCCCACGTGGTTATGGCAAGGTAAAGCAAATGCCCTCCACTTCTCTGGAAGAAACCACAGTGCCCAGCCATGTTCTAAGCCCTCCCATCCTCCCTGGGCTTCTGGCAGCAGGAATGAAAAGAGAGGAGCAGAGCACTGGGACCCGTTTGACAAAAACCGGCTTCCCACGGGAAAGTCTTTCTCCACATGCAGACATGCTCCCCAGTGCCTGTGGCAAGGTGAAGGAAATGCCATACACTGACCTGGAAGAGACCACAGAGCCCAGGCACAGTCTGAACCCTTCCCTCATCCCGGCGGTTTTGCTAGCAGGAGTTCAACCCCAACGAACACAGCCCGGAGACCCCTGGGGCAAAAACGGCTTCCAACGAACAAGAGGTGCTTGCTGTGGAAAACCTATCCCAAGTGGGAGTAGCCAGGTCAACGAAATGCCACACACCAAGGTGTAAGAAACAACATTGCCCAGGCACGGTCTAAGCCCCTCACCTCGTCGCTGTGCTTTGGGGAGCCGGAGGGACAGCCGAGGCCCACGGCCCTGAGACCCCTTTGCAAAAAGCCGGCTTCCCACAGAAAACAGTTTTCCTGAGGTGCACACCCTATACCAAGTGGTTGTGGCAAGGTAAAGCAAATGCCCTCCACTTCTCTGGAAGAAACCACAGTGCCCAGCCATGTTCTAAGCCCTCCCATCCTCCCTGGGCTTCTGGCAGCAGGAGTGAAAAGAGAGGAGCAGAGCAGTGGGACCCGTTTGACAAAAACCGGCTTCCCACGGGAAAGTCTTTCTCCACGTGCAGACATGCTCCCAGGTGCCTGTGGCAAGGGGAAGGCAATGCCATACACTGAACTGGAAGAGACCACAGGGCCCAGGACCAGTCTGAACCCTTCCCTCATCCCGGCGGTTTTGACAGCAGGAGGTCAACCCCAACGAACACAGCCCGGAGACCCCTGGGGCAAAAACGGCTTCCGATGAACAAGAGGTGCTTGCTGTGGAAAACCTATCCCAAGTGGGAGTAGCCAGGTCAACAAAATGACACACACCCAGGTGTAAGAAACAACATTGCCCTAGCACGGTCCAAGCCCCTCACCTCGTCCCTGTGCTTTGGGGAGCCGGAGGGACACCCGAGGCCCACGGCCCTGAGACCCCTTTGCAAAAAGCCGGCTTCCCACGGAAACAGTTTTCCTGAGGTACAGACCCTCTCCCAAGTGGTTGTGGCAAGGTAAAGCAAATGCCCTCCACTTCTCTGGAAGAAACCACAGTGCCCAGCCATGTTCTAAGCCCTCCCATCCTCCCTGGGCTTCTGGCAGGAGGAGTGAAAAGAGAGGAGCAGAGCACTGGGACCCGTTTGACAAAAACCGGCTTCCCACGGGAAAGTCTTTCTCCACGCGCAGACATGCTCCCAGGTGCCTGTGGCAAGGGGAAGGAAATGCCATACACTGACCTGGAAGAGACCACAGGGCCCAGGCACAGTCTGAACCCTTCCCTCATCCCGGCAGTTTTGCTAGCAGTAGTTCAACCCCAACGAACACAGCCCGGAGACCCTGAGGCAAAAACAGCTTCCGACGAAAAAGAGGTGCTTGCTGTGGAAAACCTATCCCAAGTGGGGGTAGCCAGGTCAACAAAATTCCACACACCCAGGTGTAAGAAACAACATTGCCCTGGCACAGTCTAAGCCCCTCACCTCGTCCCTGTGCTTTGGGGAGCCGGAGGGAGAGCCGAGGCCCACGGCCCTGAGACCCCTTTGCAAAAAGCCGGCTTCCCACGGAAACAGTTTTCCTGAGGTACAGACCCTCTCCCAAGTGGTTGTGGCAAGGTAAAGCAAATGCCCTCCACTTCTCTGGAAGAAACCACACTGCCCAGCCATGTTCTAAGCCCTCCCATCCTCCCTGGGCTTCTGGCAGCAGGAGTGAAAAGAGAGGAGCAGAGCACTGGGACCCGTTTGACAAAAACCGGCTTCCCACGGGAAAGTCTTTCTCCACGTGCAGACATGCTCCCAGGTGCCTGTGGCAAGGGGAAGGAAATGCCATACACTGACCTGGAAGAGACCACAGGGCCCAGGACCAGTCTGAACCCTTCCCTCATCCCGGCAGTTTTGCTAGCAGGAGTTCAACCCCAACGAACACAGCCCGGAGACCCTGAGGCAAAAACGGCTTCCGACGAAAAAGAGGTGCTTGCTGTGGAAAACCTATCCCAAGTGGGGGTAGCCAGGTCAACGAAATACCACACACCCAGGTGTAAGAAACAACATTGCCCAGGCACGGTCTAAGCCCCTCACCTCGTCCCTGTGCTTTGGGGAGCCGGAGGGACAGCCGAGGCCCACGGCACTGAGACCCCTTTGCAAAAAGCCGGCTTCCCACGGAAACAGTTTTCCTGAGGTGCACACCCTATCCCAAGTGGTTGTGGCAAGTTAATGCAAATGCCCTCCACTTCTCTGGAAGAAACCACAGTGCCCAGCCATGTTCTAAGCCCTCCCATCCTCCCTGGGCTTCTGGCAGCAGGAGTGAAAAGAGAGGAGCAGGGCACTGGGACCCGTTTGACAAAAACCGGCTTCCCACGGGAAAGTCTTTCTCCACGTGCAGACATGCTCCCAGGTGCCTGTGGCAAGGGGAAGGAAAAGCCATACACTGACCTGGAAGAGACCACAGGGCCCAGGACCAGTCTGAACCCTTCCCTCATCCCGGCGGTTTTGCTAGCAGGAGTTCAACCCCAAGGAACACAGCCCGGAGACCCCTGAGGCAAAAACGGCTTCCGACGAACGAAGGCGCTTGCTGTTGAAAACCTATCCCAAGTGGGGGTAGCCAGGTCAATAAAATGCCACACACCCAGGTGTAAGAACAACATTGCCCAGGCATGGTCTAAGCCCCTCACCTCGTCCCTGTGCTTTGGGGAGCCGGAGGGACAGCCGAGGCCCACGGCCCTGAGAACCCTTTGCAAAAAGCCGGCTTCCCACGGAAACAGTTTTCCTGAGGTGCACACCCTATCCCAAGGGGTGGTGGCAAGGGAAAAAAATGCCATCTCCTTCTCTGGAAGAAACCCCAGTGCCCAGCCATGTTCTAAGCCCTCCCCTCCTCCCTGGGCTTCTAGCACCAGGAGTGAAAAGAGAAAAGGACAGCACTGGGACCCTTTGACAGAAACCGGCTTCCCCCGAGGAAGTCCTTCTCCACGTGCACACATGCTCCCCAGTGCCTGTGGCAAGGTGAAGGAAATGCCATACACTGACCTGGAAGAGGCCACAGGGCCCAGGCACAGTCTGAGCCTTTCCCTCATCCCGGCGGTTTTGCTACCAGGAGTTCAACCCCAAGGAACACAGCCCGGAGACCCGCTGGGCCCCAAACGGCTTCCGACGAACAATATGCTCTTGCTGTGGAAATCCTATCCCAAGTGGGTATAGCCAGGTCAACAAAATGCCACACACCAAGGTGGAAGAGACAACATGGCCCAAGCATGGTCTAAGCCCCTACCTCGTCTCTGTGCTTTGGGGAACAGGAGGGACCCCCAAGGCACACGGCCCTGAGGCCCGTTGGGCAGAAAGCCGGCCTACCACGGAAAAGGTTTCCTGAGGTGCAGACCCTATCCCAAGGGGTGGTGGCAAGGGAAAAAAATGCCATCTCCTTCTCTGGAAGAAACCCCAGTGCCCAGCCATGTTCTAAGCCCTCCCATCCTCCCTTGCCTTCTGGCAGCAGGAGTGAAAAGAGAGGAGCACAGCACTGGGACCCTTTGAGAGAAACCGGCTTCCCACGAGGAAGTCCTTCTACACGTGTAGACATGCTTCCCAGTGCCTGTGGCAAGGGGAAGGAAATGCCATACACTGACCTGGAAGAGACCACAGGGCCCAGGCACAGTCTGAGCCCTTCCCTCATCCCGGCAGTTTTGCTAGCAGGAGTTCAATCCCAAGGAACACAGCCCGGATACCCCCCGGGGCCCAAACGGCTTCCGACAAACAATATGCTCTTGCTGTGGAAAACCTAACCCAAGTGGGGGTAGCAAGGTCAACAAAATGCCACACACCCAGGTGGAAGAAACAACATGGCCCAGGCATGGTCTAAGCCCCTCACCTCGTCCCTGTGCTTTGGGGAGCCGGAGGGACCCCCGAGGCCCACGGCCCTCAGGCCCGTTGGGCAGAAAGCCGGCTTCCCAAGGAAACAGCTTTCCTGAGGTGCAGACCCTATCCCAAGGGGTGGTGGCAAGGGAAAGCCAATGCCATCCCCTTCTCTGGAAGAAACCCCAGTGCCCAGCCATGTTCTAAGCCCTCCCATCCTCCCTGGGCTTCTGGCAGCAGGAGTGAAAAGAGAGGAACACAGCACTGGGACTCTTTGACAGAAACCGGCTTCCAACGAGGAAGTCCTTCTCCCCGTCCAGACATGCTCCCCAGTGCCTGTGGCAAGGTGAAGGAAATGCCATACACTGACCTGGAAGAGACCACAGGGCCCAGGCACAGTCTGAGCCCTTCCCTCATCCCGGCGGTTTTGCTAGCAGGAGTTCAACCCCAACGAACACAGCCCGGAGACCCCTGGGGCCCAAACGCCTTCCGACGAACAATATGCTCTTGCTGTGGAAAACCTATCCCAAGTGGGGGTAGCCAGGTCAACAAAATGCCACACACCAAGAGACAACATGGCCCAGGCATGGTCTAAGCCCCTCACCTCGTCTCTGTGCTTTGGGGAGCCGGAGGGACACCCGAGGCCCACGGCCCTGAGACCCGTTTGGCCAAAAGCCGGCTTCCCACGGAAACAGTTTTCCTGAGGTGCAGACCCTCTCACAAGTGGTTGTGGCAAGGTAAAGCAAATGCCATCCACGACTCTGGAAGAAACCGTAGTGCCCAGCCATGTTCTAAGCCCTCCCATCCTCACTGGGCTTCTGGCAGCAGGAGTGAAAAGAGAGGAGCACAGCACTGGGACCCGTTTGACAAAAGCCGGCTTCCCACGAAAAAGTCTTTCTCCACGTGCAGACATCCTCCCAAGTGCTGAGGACATAGTACTGAGACATATTTGGCAGAAACGGGTTCAAATGAAAAATATTTCTTGATGTGCAAACTCTATCTTAATTTGTTGTGGCAAGCTAAAGGATGTGCCATATGCTTATTTGTAAGAAATAACTGGTCCCATGGACGGTCTGAGCCCTAAGATCATCACTGTTCTTTTGGTATCATGAGTTAAAACCGAGGCAAACAGCTGAGAAAATTTGGCAAAAACCGCCTTTCAATGAAATAAATTTTCTCTTTTGCAAACTCTATCATAATTGTTTGTGCCAATGTAAAGAAAATGCCATACGCTTATCTGTAAGAAACAAGTTTCCAGGATCGGTCTGAGCCCTCACATCATCATAGTGATTTCGGTAGCATTAGTTAATCCCAAACAACACGGTATTGAGACACATTTGACAAAAAACCGCTTCCAACGAAAAATATTTTGTTCATGTTGAAACCCTATCATATGTGGTTGTGGCAATGTAAAGAAAATGCCACACCCTTATGTGTAAGAAACAACATTACCCAGGAACAGTCTAAGCCCTAACATCATCACTGTGCTTTTGGTAGCATGAGTGAAACCCGAGGAATACAGCACTTAGACACATTTGGGAAAAACCGGCTTCCAATGAAAACTATTTTCTTAACGTGGAAACCCTATCACAAGGGGTTGTGGAAGGTAAAGTAAAAAAGCGGAGTTCCAACGAGAAATATTTTCTTCACGTAGAAACCCGTTCCTGGGCACTGTTGTTTCTTACACATAAGGGTGTGGCATTTATTTATCTGGCCACAACCACTTACGTTTGGGTTTGAAAGGGAAGAAAATATTATTCATTGGAACGCGATTTTTGCCAAATGTGTCTTAGTGCTGTTTGCCTCCGCTTTAACTCCCGCTCCCAAAAGCACAGTGCTGATATTAAGGCTCAGACTGTTCCAGGGCACTGTTGTTTCTTACAGATAAGCGTATGGCATTTTCTTTACATTGGCACAAACAATTATGGGTTTCGGGTTCGGGTTCGGGTTAGGGGTTTGGGTTCTGGTTCTGGTTCTGGTTCGGGTAGGTTTCAGGTTCGGGTTCGGGTAGGGTTCGGGTTCAGGTTCGGGTAGGGTTCGGTTTCAGTTACGGTTCGGGTTCGGTATCGGTTTCGCTTTCAGTTATGGATTCGGGTTCGGGTTCGGGTTAGGGGTTAGGGTTCGGGTTCGGGTTCTGGTTCGGTATTGGTTTCGCTTTCGAGTATGGATTCGGGTTCGGGTTCGGGTTAGGATTAGGGTTCGGGTTCGGGTTAGGATTAGGGTTCGGGTTCGGGTTCAGGCTCGGGTTAGGGTTCGGGTTAGGGTTAGGGTAAGGGATCGGGTTAGGGTTCGGGTTCGGGTTAGGGTTCGGTTTAGGGTTAGGGTTCGGGTTACGGTTAGGGTTAGGGTTCGGTTTAGGGTTAGGGTTAGGTTTAGGGTTAGGGTTAGGGATAGGGTTAGGGTTCGGGTTAGGGTTCGGGTTCGGGTTAGGTTTCGGGTTAGGGTTAGGGTTAGGGTTCGGGTTCGGTTTCGGGTTAGGGGTCGGGTTAGGGTTAGGGTTCGGGTTCGGGTTAGGGTTCGGGTTCGGGTTAGGTTTCGGGTTAGGTTTAGTGTTCGGGTTCGGGTTAGGGTTAGGGTTCGGGTTCGGTTTCGGGTTAGGGGTCGGGTTCGGGTTCGGGTTAGGGTTAGGGTAAGGGTTAGGGTTAGGGTTATGGTTCGGGTTCGAGTTAGGGTTAGGGTTAGTGTTCGGGTTCGGTTTCGGGTTAGGGTTCGGGTTCGGGTTAGGGTTCGTGTTAGGGTTCGGGTTAGGGTTAGGGTTCGGTTTCGGGTTAGGGTTCGGGTTCGGGTTAGGGTTCGTGTTAGGGTTCGGGTTAGGGTTAGGGTTCGGGTTCGGGTTAGGGTTAGGGTTCGGGTTCGGTTTCGGGTTAGGGTTCGGGTTAGGTTTCAGGTTAGGGATAGGGTGAGGGTTTGGGTCAGGTTAGGGTTAGTGTTCGGGTTAGGGTTAGGGTTAGGGTTAGTGTTCGGGTTAGGGTTCGTTTTCGGGTTAGGGTTCGGGTTAGGGTTAGGGTTCGGGTTCGGGTTCAGGTTAGGTTTCGGTTTAGGTTTAGGATTCGGGTTAGGGTTAGGGTTAGGGTTCAGGTTCGGTTTCGGGTTAGGGGTCGGGTTCGGGTTCGGGTTAGGGTTAGGGTAAGGGTTAGGGTTAGGGTTAGGGTTCTGGTTAGGGTTAGGGTTAGGGTTAGGGTTCGGGTTCGGTTTCGGGTTAGGGTTCGGGTTAGGTTTAGTGTTCGGGTTAGGGTTACGGGTAGGGTTAGGGTTCGGGTTCGGGTTAGGCTTAGGGTAAGAGTTAGGGTTAGGGTTAGGGTTCAGGTTAGGGTTAGGGTTAGGGTTAGGGTTACGGTTCGGGTTCGGGTTCGGGTTCGGGTTAGGGTTAGGGTTTGGATTCAGGTTCGGGTTCTCATTAGGGTTAGGGTTAGGGTTAGGGTTCGGGTTAGGGTTAGGGTTCGGGTTATGTTTTAGGGTTAGGGTTAGTGTTCGGGTTCGGGTTAGGGTTAGGGTTAGGTTTCAGGTTAGGCATAGGGTTAGGGTTAGGGTCGGGTTAGGTTTAGTGTTCGGCTTAGGTTTACGGTTAGGGTTAGGGTTCGGGTTCGGTTTTGGGTTAGGTTTAGGGTTAGGGTTAGGGTTAGGGTTAGGGTTAGGGTTCGGTTTAGGGTTCGGGTTCGTTTTAGGGTTAAGTTTAGGGTTAGGATTTGGGTTAGGGTTCGGGTTTGGGTTAGCGTTCGGGTTAGGGTTAGATTTTGGGTTCGGGTTCGGGTTTGGGTTCGTGTTAGGGTTAGGGTTTGGGTTAGGGTTAGGGTTAGGGTTATTGTTCGGGTTCGGGTTCGGGTTAGGGTTAGGTTTCAGGTTAGGGATAGGGTTAGGGTTAGGGTCGGGTTAGGTTTAGTGTTCGGGTTAGGGTTACGGTTAGGGTTAGGGTTTGGGTTCGGTTTTGGGTTAGGTTTAGGGTTAGGGTTCGGGTTAGGGTTAGGGTTAGGTTTCCGGTTAGGGATAGGGTTAGGGTTAGGGTTAGGGTTAGGTTTCGGGTTAGGGTTAGGTTGCGGGATCGGTTTTGGTTTAGGGTTCGGGTTCGGGTATCGTTTGGGTTATGGTTAGTGTTTGGCTTCGGGTTCGGGTTAGGTTTAGAGTTAGGGTTAGGGTTAGGTTTAGGGTTAGTGTTCGGATTAGGGTTAGGGTTAGGGTTAGGGTTAGGGTTCGGGTTAGGGTTAGGGTTAGGTTTCCGGTTAGGGATAGGGTTAGGGTTAGGGTCGGCTTAGGGTTAGGGTTCGGGTTAGGGTTAGCATTCGGGTTAGGGGTACGGTTAGGGTTAGGGTTAGGGTTCGGGTTAGGGTTACGATTAGGTTTCAGGTTAGGGATAGGGTTAGCGTTAGGGTTCGAGTCAGGGTTAGGGTTCCGGTTATGGTTAGGGTTAGGGTTAGGTTTCGGGTTAGGGTTAGGGTGCGGGATCGGTTTTGGTTTAGGGTTCGGGTTCGGGTATCGTTTGGGTTATGGTTAGTGTTTGGCTTCGGGTTCGGGTTAGGTTTAGAGTTAGGGTTCATGTTAGGGTTAGGGTGAGGGTTCGGATCAGGGTTAGGGTTAGGGTTAGGGTTAGGTTTCGGGTTCGGTTTAGGGTTAGGGTTAGGGTTAGGGTTAGGGTTAGGGTTCGGTTTCGGGTTCGGGTTAGGGTTAGGGTTAGGTTTCCGGTTAGGGATAGGGTTATGGTTAGGGTCGGGTTAGGGTTAGGGTTTGGGTTAGGGTTAAGTTTCGGGTTCGGGTTATGGTTAGGGTTAGGGTTAGGGTTAGAGTTCGGGTTAGGGTTCGGGTTAGGGTTAGGGTTTGGATTCGGGTTCGGGTTCGCGTTAGGGTTAGGGTTAGGGTTCGGGTTAGGGTTAGGGTTCGGGTTCCGATTATGGTTAGGGTTAGGGTTAGGGTTACGGTTAGGGTTAGGGTTACGATTTGGGTTCGGGGTTGGGTTAGGGTTAGGGTTAGGGTTAGGGTTAGGTTTAGGGTTAGTTTTCGGGTTAGGGTTACGGTTAGGGTTTGGGTTAGGGTTAGGGTTCGGATAGGGTTAGGGTTAGAGTTAGGGCTCAGATTCGGGTTAGGGGTAAGTTTAATGTTAGTGTTAGAGTCAGGGTTAGGGTTAGCGTTCGTGTTAGGGTTCGGGTTAGGGTTTGGGTTAGGGTTAGGGTTCGGGTTAGGATTCGGGTTAGGTTTCGGGTTGATGTTCGCGTCAGGGTTAGTGTTCAGGTTTGGGTCAGGGTTCGGGTTAGGGTGAGGGTCAGGGTCAGTGTCAGGGTTTAGGGTTTAGGGTCAGGGTCAGGTTTAAGGTTAGGTTCAGGGTCAGGTTTGAGGGTTTAGGGTGAGGGTTAGGGAAGGGTCATGGTCAGGGTCAGGGTTAGGTTTCGTGATTAGGGTTCGGGTCAGGTTCGGGTTCGGTTTAGGGATAGGGTTCGGGTTAGGGTTAGGTTTTGGATTCGGGTTCGGGTTCGCGTTAGGGTTACGGTTAGGGTTCGGGTTAGGGTTAGTGTTCGGGTTCCGATTATGGTTAGGGTTAGGGTTAGGGTTAGGGTTAGGGTTAGGGTTAGGGTTAGGTTTAGGGTTAGTGTTCGGGTTAAGGTTAGCGTTACGGTTAGGGTTTGGGTTAGGGTTAGGGTTCGGATAGGGTTAGGGTTAGGGTTAGGGTTAGGGTTAGGGTTAGGGTTCGGGTATGGGTTAGGGCTAGGGAAGGGTTCGGGTTCGGGTTAGGGTTAGGGTTCGGGTTAGGGTTTGAGTTAGGGTTAGGGTTAGGTTTCGGGTTAGGGTTTGAGTTAGGGCCAGGGTTCGGGTTAGTTTTAGGGTTAGGGTTAGGGTTCTTGTAGGGTTACGGTTAGGGGTAGGGTTAGGGGTTCGGGTTCGGGGTTCGGGATCGGGTTAGGTTTTGGGTTCAAATTCGCGTCAGGTTTAGTGTTCTGGTTCGGGTCAGGTTTCGGTTAGCGTTCGGTTTCGGGTTAAGGTTAGGGTTAGGGTTATGGTTACGGTTCGGGTTAGGGTTAGGGTTAGGTTTAGGATTAGGGTTTGGTTTAGGATTAGGGTTCAGGTAGGGTTAGCGTTAGGGTTCGGGTTCGGGTTAGGCTGAGGATTAGGGTTAGGGTTAGTGTTCGGGTTAGGGTTAGGTTTCGGGTTAGGGTTACTGTTAGGGTTAGGTTTCGGGTTGGGGTTATGGTTAGGGTTCGAGTTCGGGTTAGGGTAAGGGTTCGGGTTAGGGTTCGGGTTCGGGTTAGGGTTAGGGTTAGGGTTAGGGTTCACGTTATGGTTAGGGTTAGGGTTAGGTTTAGTGTTCGTGTTAGGGTTAGGGTTAGGGTTAGGTTTCGGGTTCCTGTTCATGTTAGGGTTAGGGTTAGGGTTAGGGTTTGGGGTAGGATTCGGGTGAGGGTTAGGGTTAGGGTTCGGGTTAGGTTTAGGGTTAGGGTTTGGTTTAGGGTTAGGGTTCGGGTAGGGTTAGGGTTAGGTTTAGGGTTTGGTTTAGGGTTAGCGTTCGGGTAGGGTTAGGGTTAGGGTTCGGCTTCAGGTTAGGGTTAGGTTTACGGTTAGGGTATGTTTTAGGGTTAGGGTTCGGGTAGGGTTAGGGTTAGGCTGAGGTTTAGGGTTAGGGTTATGGTTAGGGTTAGGGTTCGGGTTAGGCTGAGGGTTAGGGTTAGGGTTAGGGTGAGGGTTAGGGTTAGAATTGGTGTTCGCGTTAGGGTTCGGGTTAGGGTTAGGTTTAGGGTTAGGGTTAGGGTTAGGGGTTCGAGTTTGGGGTCAGGTTAGGGGTTAGGGTTAGGGTTAGGGTTAGGGTTAGGGTTCGGGTTACGATTCGGTATAGGGTTAGGGTTCGGGTTAGGGTTCGGTTTCGGGTTAAGGTTAGGGTTAGGTTTATGGTTAGGTTTCGGGTTAGCGTTAGGGTTAGGGTTAGGGTTAGGGTAAGGGTTTGGTTTAGGGTTAGGGTTAGGGTTAGTGTTCACGTTACGCTTAGGGTTAGGTTTAGGGTTAGGGTTAGTTTTTGTGGTACGGTTAGGGTTAGGGTTAGGGTTAGGTTTCGGGTTAGGGTTAGGATTAGTGTTAGGGTTCGGGTTAGGGCTAGGGTTCTGGTTAGGGTTAGGGTTAGGGTTAGGGTCAGGGTAATGGTCAGGATCAGGCGAAGGGTCTGGGTCAGGGTATAGGGTTTGGGTTCCAGTTAGGGTACGGGTCGGGTGAGAGACCACAGTGCCCAGGCACCGTCTCAGCTCTTCCCTCATCCCAGCGGTTTTGCTAGCAGGAGTTCAACCCCAAAGAACCCAGCACGGAGACACCTGGGGCAGAAACGGCTTCCGACAAGCAATATGCTCTTGCTGTGGAAAACCTATCCCAAGTGGGGGTAGCCAGGTAAACAAAATGGAACACACCCAAGTGTAAGAAAAAACATTTCCCAGGCGTGGTCTAAGCATCTCAACGCGTCCCTGTGGTTTGGGGAGCCGGAGGGACACCCGAGTTCCACGGCTCTGAGACCCGTTTGACAGAAAGCCGGCCTCCCACGGAAACAGCTTTCCTGAGTTGCAGACCCTATCCCAAGGGGTGGTGGTAAGGGAAAGCAAATGCCATCTCCTTCTCTGCAATAAACCCCAGTGCCCAGCCATGTTCTAAGCCCTCCCCTCCTCCCTGGGCTTCTAGCAACAGGAGTGAAAAGAGAGGACGACAGCACTGGGACGATTTGACAGAAACCGGCTTCCACGAGGAAGTCCTTCTCCACGTGCAGACATGCTCCCCAGTGCCTGTGGCAAGGTGAAGGAAATACCATACACTGACCTGGAAGAGACCACAGGGCCCAGGCACAGTTTGAGCCCTTCCCTCATCCCGGCGGTTTTGCTAGCAGGAGTTCCACCACAAGGAACACAGCCCGGAGACCCCCTGGGGCCCAAACGGCTTCCGACAAACAATATGCTCTTGCTGTAGAAAACCTATCCCAAGTGGGGGTAGCCAGGTCAACAAAATGCCACACAACCAGGTGGAAGAAACAACATGGCCCAGGCATGGTCTAAGCCCCTAAACTCGTCCCTGTGCTTTGGGGAGCCGGAGGGACAGCCGAGGCCCACGGCCTGAGACCCCTTTGCAAAAAGCCGGCTTCCCACGGAAACAGTTTTCCTGAGGTGCAGACCCTCTCCCAAGTGGTTGTGGCAAGGTAAAGCAAATGCCCTCCACTTCTCTGGAAGAAACCACAGTGCCCAGCCATGTTCTAAGCCCTCCCATCCTCCCTGGGCTTCTGGCAGCAGGAGTGAAAAGAGAGGAGCAGAGCACTGGGACCCGTTTGACAAAAACCGGCTTCCCACGGGAAAGTCTTTCTCCACGTGCAGACATGCTCCCAGGTACCTGTGGCAAGGGGAAGGAAATGCCATACACTGACCTGGAAGAGACCCCAGGGCCCAGGCACAGTCTGAACCCTTCCCTCATCCCGGCGGTTTTGCTAGCAGGAGTTCAACCCCAAGGAACACAGCCCGGAGACCCCTGAGGCAAAAACGGCTTCCGACGAACAAAGGCGCTTGCTGTTGAAAACCTATCCCAAGTGGGGGTAGCCAGGTCAATAAAATGCCACACACCCAGGTGTAAGAAACAACATTGCCCAGGCATGGTCTAAGCCCCTCACCTTGTCCCTGTGCTTTGGGGAGCCGGAGGGACAGCCGAGGCCCACGGCCCTGAGAACCCTTTGCAAAAAGCCGGCTTCCCACGGAAACAGCTTTCCTGAGGTGCAGACCCTATCCCAAGGGGTGGAGGCAAGGGAAAAAAATGCCATCTCCTTCTCTGGAAGAAACCCCAGTGCCCAGCCATGTTCTAAGCCCTCCCCTCCTCCCTGGGCTTCTAGCAGCAGGAGTGAAAAGACAGGAGGACAGCACTGGGACGCTTTGACAAAAACCGGCTTCCACGAGGAAGTCCTTCTCCACGTGCAGACATGCTCCCCAGTGCCTGTGGCAAGGTGAAGGAAATACCATACACTGACCTGGAAGAGACCACAGGGCCCAGGCACAGTCTGAGCCCTTCCCTCATCCCGGCGGTTTTGCTAGCAGGAGTTCCACCACAAGGAACACAGCCCGGTGACCCCCTGGCGCCCAAAAGGCTTCCGACAAACAATATGCTCTTGCTGTGGAAAACCTATGCCAAGAGGGGGTAGCCAGGTCAACAAAATGGCACACACCCAGGTGGAAGAGACAACTAGGCCCAGGCATGGTCTAACCCCTCACGTCCTCTCTGTGCTTTGGGGAGCCGGAGGGACCCCCGAAGCCCACGGCCCTGAGACCCGTTTGGCAGAAAGCCGGCCTCCCACGAAAAAAGGTTTCCTGAGTTGCAGACCCTATCCCAAGGGGTGGTGGCAAGGGAAAGCAAATGCCATCCCCTTCTCTGGAAGAAACACCAGTGCCCAGCCATGTTCTAAGCCCTCCCCTCCTCCCTGGACTTCTGGCTGCAGGAGTGAAAAGAGAGGAGCACAGCATTGGGACCATTTTACAGAAACCGGTTTCCAGGGGGAAGTCCTTATCCACGTGCAGACATGCTCCCCAGTGCCTGTGGCAAGGTGAAGGAAATACCATACACTGACCTGGAAGAGACCACAGGGC